>NC_138317.1:30905000-30907500 GCF_965601325.2 Salmo salar
TATGTTAGTATGATGATAGGTTAGTTGTTCTGGAGGGTGTGTGTTTATGTTAGTATGATGATAGGTTAGTTGTTCTGGAGGGTGTGTGTTTATGTTAGTATGATGATAGGTTAGTTGTTCTGGAGGGTGTGTGTTTATGTTAGTATGATGATAGGTTAGTTGTTCTGGAGGGTGTGTGTTTATGTTAGTATGATGATAGGTTAGTTGTTCTGGAGGGTGTGTGTGTTTGTGTTTATGTGGGTTTTGGGAATGAGTAAGTGTGTGTATTCAGTTTTATGTACATCCGAGTGTGTGTATGGAAGTGTACAGTATGTACATACGCAAGTTTGAACAAGAGGGTTGACCATGACAGAAATGGCAGCCTATTTCCTACATAGTGCACTACTTTTGACCAGAGCTCTATGGGGAATAGGGTGCCATTTGGAATGCAGCCCAGGCAATCAAGGCCTAGACATTGTGACGCAGACACACAGACCTGTGGCGTCTCCAGAACCTGACTCATAGACCGGGAACTCAGCCCCAGGGAGACGGGGGGAATAAAGAGGTGGATCAAAGAGGGAGGGGGGATCAACCGGAGGGGGTCAAATAGGGGAGGTCAAAGGGAGGGGTCAAATAGGGGGGGGGTCAGACAAGGATATGAGGCGTGGGGATGTGAGGTTTATTGTGATAGGTTTCTGTTTGTGATTCCTAGTGCAGGGGGAGAGGATGAGGAGAGGAGAATAGGGGGAGAGAGAGGGAAAAGAAGAAGAGTGTAGGGGGAGAGGGGGAAGGAGGGGGGAGAGAAAGACTGGGTTTATGGTTATGTTGTTTGCAATTCCTGTCTGTGAGATGAAAACATGGCCCCTTCAGGTTCCTCACAGGTTAATGGGAACTTTTATGTCCTGCAATCATGTGACACCTGGTATCTTTCCTCCTTCTCTCTCTCTCTCTCTCTCTCTCTCTCTCTCTCTCTGTCTCTCTCTCTCTCTCTCTCTCTGTCTCTGTCCTCTGTCTCTCTGGTCTCTCTCTCTCTCTCCTCTCTCTCTCTCTCTCTCTCTCTCTGTCTCTGTCTCTCTGTCTCCTCTCTCTCTCTCTCTCTGTCTCTCTCTCCTCTCTCTCTCTCTCTCTCTCTCTCTCTGTCCTCTCTCTCTCTCTCTCTCTCTCTCTCGCTCTCTCTCTCTCTCTCTCTCTCTCTCTCTCTCTCTCTTGACTACTCTAAAGTCTCTGTGATCAGGGTTTATGACAAGACTATCAGCGGGTCAGGGAGAGTGGCAAGGCTTCAGTTACTGGTTGAGGCTCAGTTTATGTTGGTTTATGTTTAGGTTAAAGGGTAAGTTTAGAGGAAGGGTTTGGGGGAGTAGTTAGAGAGTGTGGTGATCTTAGGGGGTGCAGTAACAGTGGGGTTAGAGACAGGCTTGGTCTGCTAGCAATACTATGACCTGCTGCAGAAGAGCAGGCCAGAGAATTTTACCATCATCTCTCCTATCCTCCACCCCAGCTCCCTCACTCCTCCCCTCTCCTCTCCTCCCTCCTGTCCATCTCTCCTATCCTCCACCCCAGCTCCCTCACTCCTCCCCTCTCCTCTCCTCCCTCCTGTCCATCTCTCCTATCCTCCACCCCCAGCTCCCTCACTCCTCCCCTCTCCTCTCCTCCCTCCTGTCCATCTCTCCTATCCTCCACCCCCAGCTCCCCTCACTCTCTCCCCTCTCCTCTCCTCCCTCCTGTCCATCTCCTCCTATCCTCCACCCCCAGCTCCCTCACTCCTCCCCTCTCCTCTCCTCCCTCCTGTCCATCTCTCCTATCCTCCACCCCAGCTCCCTCACTCCTCCCCTCTCCTCTCCTCCCTCCAGTCCATCTCTCCTATCCTCCACCCCAAGCTCCCTCACTCCTCCCCTCTCCTCTCCTCCCTCCTGTCCATCTCTCCTATCCTCCACCCCAGCTCCCTCACTCCCTCCCCTCCCCTCTCCTCCCTCCTGTCCATCTCTCCTATCCTCTACCCCCAGCTCCCTCACTCCCTCCCCTCTCCTCTCCTCCCTCCTGTCCATCTCTCCTATCCTCCACCCCAGCTCCCTCACTCCTCCCCTCCCCTCCCTCCTGTCCATCTCTCCTATCCTCCACCCCAGCTCCCTCACTCCTCCCCTCTCCTCTCCTCCCTCCTGTCCATCTCTCCTATCCTCCACCCCAGCTCCCTCACTCCTCCCCTCCCCTCCCTCCTGTCCAGCTCTCCTATCCTCCACCCCAGCTCCCTCCCTCACTCCTCCCCTCTCCTCTCCTCCCTCCTGTCCATCTCTCCTATCCTCCACCCCAGCTCCCCTCACTCCTCCCCTCTCCTCTCCTCCCTCCTGTCCATCTCTCCTATCCTCCACCCCAGCTCCCTCACTCCTCCCCTCTCCTCTCCTCCCTCCTGTCCATCTCTCCTATCCTCCACCCCAGCTCCCTCACTCCTCCCCTCTCCTCTTCCTCCCTCCTGTCCATCTCTCCTATCCTCCACCCCAGCTCCCTCACTCCTCCCCTCTCCTCT
>NC_138317.1:30912500-30980000 GCF_965601325.2 Salmo salar
GAAAATAGCCCTCTCTCACCAACACTCCCTCTCTCACCAGCACTCCCTCTCTCACCAGCACTCCCTCTCACCAACACTCCCGCTCTCACCAACACTCCCTCTCTCACCAACACTCCCTCTCTCACCAGCACTCCCTCTCTCACCAGCACTCCCTCTCTCAGACACACTCCCTCTCACCAACACTCCCTCTCTCACCAGCACTCCCTCTCTCACCAGCACTCCCTCTCTCACCAGCACTCCCTCTCTCAGACACACTCCCTCTCTCACCAACACTCCCTCTCTCACCAGCACTCCCTCTCTCACCAGCACTCCCTCTCTCAGACACACTCCCCTCTCTCACCAACACTCCCTCTCTCACCAGCACTCCCTCTCTCACCAGCACTCCCTCTCTCAGACACACTCCCTCTCACCAACACTCCCTCTCTCACCAACACTCCCTCTCTCACCAGCACTCCCTCTCTCACCAGCACTCCCTCTCTCAGACACACTCCCTCTCACCAACACTCCCTCTCTCACCAACACTCCCTCTCTCACCAGCACTCCCTCTCTCACCAGCACTCCCTCTCTCAGACACACTCCCTCTCACCAACACTCCCTCTCTCACCAGCACTCCCTCTCTCACCAGCACTCCGTCTCTCAGACACACTCCCTCTCACCAACACTCCCTCTCTCACCAACACTCCCTCTCTCACCAACACTCCCTCTCTCACCACTCCCTCTCTCACCAACACTCCCTCTCTCACCAGCACTCCCTCTCTCACCAGCACTCCCTCTCACCAACACTCCCTCTCTCACCAACACTCCCTCTCTCACCAGCACTCCCTCTCTCACCAGCACTCCCTCTCTCAGACACACTCCCTCTCACCAACACTCCCTCTCTCACCAACACTCCCTCTCTCACCAGCACTCCCTCTCTCCACACCAGCACTCCCTCTCACCAGCACTCCCTCTCTCAGACACACTCCCTCTCACCAACACTCCCTCTCTCACCAGCACTCCCTCTCTCACCAGCACTCCCTCTCTCACCAGCACTCCCTCTCTCAGACACACTCCCTCTCTCACCAACACTCCCTCTCTCACCAGCACTCCCTCTCTCACCAGCACTCCCTCTCTCAGACACACTCCCTCTCACCAACACTCCCTCTCTCACCAACACTCCCTCTCTCACCAGCACTCCCTCTCTCACCAGCACTCCTCTCTCAGACACACTCCCTCTCACCAACACTCCCTCTCTCACCAACACTCCCTCTCTCACCAGCACTCCTCTCTCACCAGCACTCCCTCTCTCAGACACACTCCCTCTCACCAACACTCCCTCTCTCACCAGCACTCCCTCTCTCACCAGCACTCCGTCTCTCAGACACACTCCTCTCTCACCAACACTCCCTCTCTCACCAACACTCCCTCTCTCACCAACACTCCCTCTCTCACCACTCCCTCTCTCACCAACACTCCCTCTCACCAACACTCCTCTCTCACCAGCACTCCCTCTCTCACCAGCACTCCCTCTCACCAACACTCACCTCTCTCACCAACACTCCCTCTCTCACCAACACTCCCTCTCTCACCACTCCCTCTCTCACCAACACTCCCTCTCTCACCAGCACTCCCTCTCTCAGACACACTCCCTGTCTCACCAGCACACTCCCTCTCTCACCAGCACTCCCTCTCTCAGACACTCTCCCTCTCTCAGACACACTCCCTCTCTCAGACACACTCCCTGTCTCACCAGCACTCCCTCTCTCAGACACACTCCCTCTCTCAGACACACTCCCTCTCTCACCAGCACTCCCTCTCTCAGACACACTGCCTCTCTCAGACACACTCCCTCTCTCACCAGCACTCCCTCTCTCAGACACACTCCCTCTCTCACCAGCACTCCCTCTCTCAGACACACTCCCCTCTCTCAGACACACTCCCTCTCTCAGACACACTCCCTCTCTGACACACTCCCTCTCTCACCAGCACTCCCTCTCTCAGACACACTCCCTGTCTCACCAGCACTCCCTCTCTCACCAGCACTCCCTCTCTCAGACACTCTCCCTCTCTCAGACACACTCCCTCTCTCAGACACACTCCCTGTCTCACCAGCACTCCCTCTCTCAGACACACTCCCTCTCTCAGACACACTCCCTCTCTCACCAGCACTCCCTCTCTCAGACACACTCCCTCTCTCAGACACACTCCCTCTCTCACCAGCACTCCCTCTCTCAGACACACTCCCTCTCTCAGACTCCCTCATAGACACACACAACACACATTGCCGGGCCTGGGCTCTGCTCCTCTCATCTCTAAACTAACTAATTATGGGTGATTATGTAGCTGGAATGTGTCTGAGCTTCAGGAGAGAAACATTGCACCACCTAATCAGTGAGGCCTTGCATGCTAAATGATCTCTCGCTCTCTCTCTTTCTATCTATCTCTCTCGTAGTTTCTCTTTTTCTTACCCTCTCTCCCATCTCCACACGCTCTCTTTCTCTCTTTCCCCCCTCTCTCTAACTGTTCCATTATGTCAATTGACCATGAAGAAAGCCTTAAACAGGAGACTTAGATAATAGATCATTATTATATTACTGGGCTTGATTGGCTCTTAATAGCTGTAGTTTAATATAGCTGGATCGGTTCTATATTAGCAGGGTGGGGTTGTAGAAATCTAGAATCCTCAAGATCGCATTGGCCCACTGAGCTGAAGCCTAGGCATTAAGCTCTGCTAGCGAACACAAGTCTTCGGGTCTCAAGCAAAGTTACTCATGATGCGAGTTTACTTCTCCCAGGCTTTTTAACACAAAGCAGGAACCACCATCCTCACAAGTTTTAAAGCAGAAAAAGGAAGGGTGTTCTTCGTCGCAACTAATCACAGATCAAGAATCAGTTTACCCTACTGCCCCCTCCTCCATGAGGGGGAGGAAAACATATCTGATCCTGTAAACATTCCTTATCCCAGGATCCTTCAGCTAGTGACTATCCGGGAGAATAAAGAAATAGAACTGTGTTGCTGCGTAAATCTGATAGATTTATTGACTGGACAAACAAACAATAGGCTTACGTTTTGGCAAGAATCGCCTTCATCAGAGCCTTGAGTAAGAAAACTGTGGGAGGCACCTATATACCCTCACAGGGGAGTGTCTCACTCATGTCAAGCATAGATGTCAATAACATCAATACTGTCAGTAGTAGTAGCAACTACACCGCTTATTCTTTCTTCTACACCTGCATTGCTTGCTGTTTGGGTTTTTTAGGCTGGGTTTCTGTACAGCACTTTGTGACATCAGCTGATGTAAGAAGGGCTTTATAAATAAATACATTTATTCAAACAAGAGTATGATCATCATTCAAGATTCCTACACAGACATTCCACAAAAGACAGAAATATACAAAGGAAAACGTATTTGCAAAAATCTGATCCTGAATCAGTGCTTAGGACCGTGTGGCTGTGGCAGAGACAGATGGGCCTCTGCGGGAGTGATGCCTCCTGGGTATTTAGAGCCCAACCTGCGGGGTCCGGTGGAACCGCCAGGCGTCAGCCCTGTTACCCGTTACCATCAGGCACCCACCGGTGATTGTTTACAATGTGGACCACAGCCGGGTACTTGTCGTCGTGGGAACCGGGGTGTGATGGATTCTGACAGGACTGATGATCATCACTGAGAGTAATTCATATAATGAAGAGCTACTGAGCATGTGCAGGAGAGGGTGATGAATAGAGTTCACGGCCCATCGTTACTCACAGGTGACAGAGAGGGAGAGAGGAAGAGAGGGAGAGAAGGAGAGAGCGGTAGATAGGGGAAAGCGAAAGACTACAATAACAACATGCAAGCTGAGATAGAGAGGGAGAGGTGGAGTGAGAAAGAGAGACAGGGAGAGGGAGAAAGAGAGATAGCAAGAGGGAGAAAGAGAGATAGGGAGACAGAGAAAGAGATAGGGAGATGGATAACGAGAGATAGGGAGATGGAGAGATAGGGAGATGGAGAAAGAGAGATAGGGAGATGGAGAGGTAGGGAGATGGAGAGATAGGGAGATGGAGAACGAGAGATCGGGAGATGGAGAAAGACATAGGGAGATGGAGAAAGAGAGATAGGGAGATGGAGAAAGAGAGATAGGGAGATGGAGAAAGAGAGATAGGGAGATGGAGAACGAGAGATGGGGAGAGGGAGAATGAGAGATAGGGAGATGGAGAATGAGAGATGGAGAACGAGAGATAGGGAGAGGGAGAAAGAGAGATAGGGAGAGGGAGAAAGAGAGATAGGGGGAGAAAGAAAGAGAGAGTAACTACACACAAAGGGGAAAGAGGAAACATCTACATCAGGGAGAGAGATGAATGAGAGTCTAACAGTGAGAACGAGAGGGAGAAAGACAGAGTGAGAGAGAAATAGAGGGTGAGCGAGAGAGAGAAAAAGACAGTACCACAATGCATAATGAGAGGTGAGGAGGAGACAGGTACAGACAAACCCCCCATCCACCCCACTGTTATGTACTCATGTTGTTGAGTAGTGACCTCATAACCCACTAGCGAGGTCGATGCATCATAACTGTTCAGTTCATCCTCATAAATATCCTAATGATGATTGTATAGGAGTGTAATTAGGCTGTGTTGTGTGCTTCCTGTCAGTGGTGAAGTGCTCTTCATGACTGAACAAAACGGTGTGGTAGTACTACGCTACATGTATATGTGGCCTGTATGCAAAGTAGTAGGTATGATTTGTTACACTTGGCTGTACATGTGTACTGTTAGTGTAGGTTTAAATAAAGGGTGAATTTGCGGCATGTACAGATGTAGGATCTTAATTTGATCACTTTTGTTGCTGATAATTGTCCTGCACAGCAGGAAAGGCAAACTTGTAGTGTATTCAAGGTTTAAAAAGGCCTCTAAAGTTTGTATTTTCCACTTTAAAATGTTAGACTTGATATGCCCTAACAAAAACGTATAAACACCTACAAAAAATGTCCATCAATTACAATCCACATTATAATTACATTTCCTGTTGCTGCAGGATTACTTTTATAGCAAATTGGCTCAAATTAAGATCCTGCATCTGTATTTGCGCTAGAAAAGTGTGGTCCTGTGTTTTACCTGCCATCATGCTCTCCTTCACGCTCTCCTTCATGCTCTCACCAGGCTCTCCAACAGGCTCTCATCATGCTCTCATCAGGCTCTCACCAGGGTCTCACCAGGCTCTCACCAGGCTCTCATCAGGCTCTCACCAGGCTCTCATCAGGCTCTCACCAGGCTCTCACCAGGCTCTCATCAGGCTCTCATCAGGCTCTCAACAGGCTCTCACCAGGCTCTTATCAGGCTCTCACCAGGCTCTCACCAGGCTCTCACCAGGCTCTCATCAGGCTCTCATCAGGCTCTCACCAGGCTCTCACCAGGCTCTCACCAGGCTCTCACCAGGCTCTCACCAGGCTCTCATCAGGCTCTCATCAGGCTCTCAACAGGCTCTCACCAGGCTCTTATCAGGCTCTCACCAGGCTCTCACCAGGCTCTCACCAGGCTCTCACCAGGCTCTCATCAGGCTCTCATCAGGCTCTCACCAGGCTCTCACCAGGCTCTCACCAGGCTCTCACCAGGCTCTCACCAGGCTCTCATCAGGCTCTCACCAGGCTCTCCGCTCTCCAGGCTCTCATCAGGCTCTCACCAGGCTCTCATCAGGCTCTCACCAGGCTCTCCTTCAGGCTCTCACCAGGCTCTCACCAGGCTGTCACCAGGCTCTCATCAGGCTCTCACCAGGCTCTCACCAGGCTCTCACCAGGCTCTCACCAGGCTCTCACCAGGCTCTCATCAGGCTCTCATCAGGCTCTCACCAGGCTCTCATCAGGCTCTCACCAGGCTCTCACCAGGCTCTCACCAGGCTCTCACCAGGCTCTCACCAGGCTGTCACCAGGCTCTCATCAGGCTCTCACCAGGCTCTCACCAGGCTGTCACCAGGCTCTCATCAGGCTCTCATCAGGCTCTCACCAGGCTCTCACCAGGCTCTCACCAGGCTCTCACCAGGCTCTCACCAGGCTCTCATCAGGCTTTCTATTTTAGGCTTATCAAAACCCACTGATTAATGAAAGAGAAGGACGAGAAAGAGATGGAGGGACAAGAAAGGGTGCAGTCACTCCATTCCAGTCACGCAGCCACTAAGACTTCTGTATTTCTAGGTGTCTCTCTCAGTGTGTGTGTGTGTGTGTGTGTGTGTGTGTGTGTGTGTGTGTGTGTGTGTGTGTGTGTGTGTGTGTGTGTGTGTGTGTGTGTGTGTGTGTGTGTGTGTGTGTGTGTGTGTGTGTGTGTGAGAGAGAGAGAGTCGTGACGCACCAGCGAGTAAGCTATTATTCCTGCTAACACACGGCCACTAATTCACCGCGCGCCACTTAACGCCGTTTGATATGAATCATGGGAAGCTTTGTAGGAGACTCGTTTCCCCCTCTTCATGAACCTGGCACTCTGTCTCCTTTAAAGAGCAAGTCGTTAAACCGCGGAGGGGAAGGATCCACCGACGGTTATTAACGGAGAAATAATGAATGTTGCTACCCACAGGTATTTATCACAGCATCTAGTGTACTAACGACTTCTGTTTAACAGAGACACGTGGCGAAGTGTGTCCTGGATAACCCTGACCTGGTGGGCCACAAGTCCTGGATAACCCTGACCTGGTGGGCCACAAGTCCTGGATAACCCTGACCTGGTGGGCCACAAGCCCTGGATAACCCTGACCTGGTGGGCCACAAGTCCTGGATAACCCTGACCTGGTGGGCCACAAGTCCTGGATAACCCTGACCTGGTGGGCCACAAGTCCTGGATAACCCTGACCTGGTGGGCCACAAGTCCTGGATAACCCTGACCTGGTGGGCCACAAGTCCTGGATAACCCTGACCTGGTGGGCCACAAGTCCTGGATAACCCTGACCTGGTGGGCCACAAGTCCTGGATAACCCTGACCTGGTGGGCCACAAGTCCTGGATAGCCCTGACCTGGTGGGCCACAAGTCCTGGATAACCCTGACCTGGTGGGCCACAAGTCCTGGATAACCCTGACCTGGTGGGCCACAAGCCCTGGATAACCCTGACCTGGTGGGCCACAAGTCCTGGATAACCCTGACCTGGTGGGCCACAAGTCCTGGATAACCCTGACCTGGTGGGCCACAAGCCCTGGATAACCCTGACCTGGTGGGCCACAAGTCCTGGATAACCCTGACCTGGTGGGCCACAAGTCCTGGATAGCCCTGACATAGTGGGCAACAAGCCCTGGATAGCCCTGACATAGTGGGCAACAAGCCCTGGATAGCCCTGACATAGTGGGCAACAAGCCCTGGATAGCCCTGACATAGTGGGCAACAAGCCCTGGATAACCCTGACATAGTGGGCAACAAGCCCTGGATAGCCCTGACATAGTGGGCAACAAGCCCTGGATAGCCCTGACATGGTGGGCAACAAGCCCTGGATAACCCTGACATAGTGGGCAACAAGCCCTGGATAGCCCTGACATAGTGGGCAACAAGCCCTGGATAGCCCTGACATAGTGGGCAACAAGCCCTGGATAGCCCTGACATAGTGGGCAACAAGCCCTGGATAGCCCTGACATAGTGGGCCACAAGTCCTGGATAGCCCTGACATAGTGGGCAACAAGCCCTGGATAGCCCTGACATAGTGGGCAACAAGCCCTGGATAGCCCTGACATAGTGGGCAACAAGCCCTGGATAGCCCTGACATAGTGGGCAACAAGCCCTGGATAGCCCTGACATAGTGGGCAACAAGCCCTGGAAAGCCCTGACATAGTGGGCAACAAGCCCTGGATAGCCCTGACATAGTGGGCAACAAGCCCTGGATAGCCCTGACATAGTGGGCAACAAGCCCTGGAAAGCCCTGACATAGTGGGCAACAAGCCCTGGAAAGCCCTGACATAGTGGGCAACAAGCCCTGGAAAGCCCTGACATAGTGGGCAACAAGCCCTGGAAAGCCCTGACATAGTGGGCAACAAGCCCTGGATAACCCTGACATAGTGGGCAACAAGCCCTGGATAACCCTGACATAGTGGGCAACAAGCCCTGGATAACCCTGACATAGTGGGCAACAAGCCCTGGATAGCCCTGACATAGTGGGCAACAAGCCCTGGAAAGCCCTGACATAGTGGGCAACAAGCCCTGGAAAGCCCTGACATAGTGGGCAACAAGCCCTGGATAGCCCTGACATAGTGGGCAACAAGCCCTGGATAACCCTGACATAGTGGGCAACAAGCCCTGGATAGCCCTGACATAGTGGGCAACAAGCCCTGGATAGCCCTGACATAGTGGGCAACAAGCCCTGGATAGCCCTGACATAGTGGGCAACAAGCCCTGGAAAGCCCTGACATAGTGGGCAACAAGCCCTGGATAGCCCTGACATAGTGGGCAACAAGCCCTGGAAAGCCCTGACATAGTGGGCATGCAATGATACAACTTAGTAGGGCTCATATGAGTCACAGTGGATATTCAGGTTTCTAGGAAAGGCTATAAATCAAAAGGACACCCTTTCTTGTGCTACAGGGATGCATTTCTCTAACTTTCTCCATACAAAACAATAGTGGGAATCACTCAATGGAGAGCGAGGTGGGAACAGTACCATGTTGCTTATATCCTGACCTATCCAGCACTGAAGGGCCAGCGTTAGGTGCTAGGCTGGAAACAGGGCTTGTTTTTAACAAATACAGACCACTGCTCAGACAGCTAAATAAGTACAGCAACAAATACACATCCAAAGCCCACTGTTCCTGTCCCACCACTGAGGCAGGGTGAGGCCGTGCAGACTGGTCCTGTTTCCCAAACGGCACCCTATTCCCTACGTAGTGCACTACTTTTGACCATGGCCCATAGGTGAACAGGGTAACATTTGGGACTGGGGCAGGCCGTTCTAGCCTACAGACGTCAGCACGCGGCCGGGCTCACCACGGCTCCTTTATAGTGCTCTTTCATGTCCTCTTAATGAGGAAACCACCGGCTCAGCTGCCTGCTCATAAACACAGACGGATTAAAACACTCAAATATGAATCAGATAGGTTAGAAGGTTAGGGCTGCTACAGTAGGGTGTAGCCTGGACTGGTATAGACTGACCACAGACAGACTGTCCCCTGGCCAGGACATGCAGATGCTGCTGGACTGGTATAGACTGACCACAGACAGACTGTCCCCTGGCCAGGACATGCAGATACTACTGGACTGGTATAGACTGACCACAGACAGACTGTCCCCTGGCCAGGACATGCAGATACTACTGGACTGGTATAGACTGACCACAGACAGACTGTCCCCTGGCCAGGACATACAGATGCTGCTGGACTGGTATAGACTGACCACAGACAGACTGTCCCCTGGCCAGGACATGCAGATACTACTGGACTGGTATAGTCTGACCACAGACAGACTGTCCCCTGGCCAGGACATGCAGATGCTGCTGGACTGGTATAGACTGACCACAGACAGACTGTCCCCTGGCCAGGACATGCAGATGCTGCTGGACTGGTATAGACTGACCACAGACAGACTGTCCCCTGGCCAGGACATGCAGATGCTGCTGGACTGGTATAGACTGACCACAGACAGACTGTCCCCTGGCCAGGACATGCAGATACTGCTGGACTGGTATAGACTGACCACAGACAGACTGTCCCCTGGCCAGGACATGCAGATACTACTGGACTGGTATAGACTGACCACAGACAGACTGTCCCCTGGCCAGGACATGCAGATACTACTGGACTGGTATAGACTGACCACAGACAGACTGTCCCCTGGCCAGGACATACAGATACTACTGGACTGGTATAGACTGACCACAGACAGACTGTCCCCTGGCCAGGACATGCAGATACTACTGGACTGGTATAGACTGACCACAGACAGACTGTCCCCTGGCCAGGACATGCAGATACTACTGGACTGGTATAGACTGACCACAGACAGACTGTCCCCTGGCCAGGACATACAGATACTACTGGACTGGTATAGACTGACCACAGACAGACTGTCCCCTGGCCAGGACATGCAGATACTACTGGACTGGTATAGTCTGACCACAGACAGACTGTCCCCTGGCCAGGACATACAGATACTACTGGACTGGTATAGACTGACCACAGACAGACTGTCCCCTGGCCAGGACATGCAGATACTACTGGACTGGTATAGTCTGACCAGAGACAGACTGTCCCCTGGCCAGGACATGCAGATACTACTGGACTGGTATAGACTGACCACAGACAGACTGTCCCCTGGCCAGGACATGCAGATACTACTGGACTGGTATAGACTGACCACAGACAGACTGTCCCCTGGCCAGGACATGCAGATACTACTGGACTGGTATAGACTGACCACAGACAGACTGTCCCCTGGCCAGGACATGCAGATACTACTGGACTGGTATAGACTGACCACAGACAGACTGTCCCCTGGCCAGGACATGCAGATACTACTGGACTGGTATAGACTGACCACAGACAGACTGTCCCCTGGCCAGGACATGCAGATACTACTGGACAGCACTGGAGTGGACTAAACTGTCTGACATGTTGGTGGCCTCAATAACAAATCAAAGAGTAAGGTGAATAAGTAGTACATTTACGCCATGAAACAGTGTTTCTATGCACAACTCTGTCTTCCGCTTCTCCTTCAACCCAGAAGGGTTTAGCCACGACCCACCAGTGTGTGCAAATCCACCTTTAACACTGAAGTGACCATAGCTTCAACATGAAGACCACCCGGGCTCAAGTCCACTGCACTGGGTGTTTGCAGACAGCCTGACACTTGAGTGTTCCCTGTTTGGTTGTGAGTGGCATTCTCTGTCCTCACACTCTTGTAGGCTTGGATGTGTGTTAGCTCAGGTTCAGGGCCAGGTCTGTGCAGGTCTCGGCCCCGTTGGTGCACCACATGTTAACGAGACTACAGCGCTGGTTGCTGACGCTGAAGAGCTCTTTTTGAGTTATTAGTGTTACCCTCTGCACATAGTCACAGTTAGAGTTGGGTGTGTGCAACATTATCCTAGGGTTAGCGATACTAATGTTACTCATGGTTATAGTTCAAGTTTAGGGTCAGGCCTGTGCAGGTCTCTGCCCGGTCTGTGCTCCCCATGGCCCTGAGACGACAGCTCTGTGTCGTGCCAGGCCTCAGCCCTGTGGTCGACTGCCTGCCTGCCTGCCTGTTGTTCCATTGTTCTTCTCAAGCTCTCTACCAGAGGCTCGTATAACGCCTGGCGTCACAGGGAGAAATAGGAGCACTAATGTCAGAATGATGCCCTTATTTCCATCATTACAATGAAACGGGAGGGAAACAACATGGCTTGGTTATTCATTTTGTTTCGCTATAGTGATATTTTTGTTGTTGTGTGTTTTATTAAGCTGGTGCCGTCTAAAGTGCCAGCCAGACATTGCTGTAGCTGAAGCAGACTGTGGCTAGCCCTGACGGAGGTACATGTGGTATTGTTGGGTTGTGATTCACACTGTTAGCCTTAGTCAATAATGATCAACATGTTTCCCCTGCAATGATCAATAAGCCAATCCTTTAGCAGAGCTATGCAGTCTACCTGTTTAGAGATTTTTTTATGGACCATTCAATATGAATATATATATTTTTAGGACATTTACATTTAAAATTGCGACATGTAGCCAACATCGGCCTAACCTTAATTTAAACAGCTGCCATGGTTACAGTTACAGCAGGATGAGGATCTCATAAAGACAGAGAGGCTGTGGAGATTAGAGACAACATCCTCTCAATTTCAGACAGTAGTGTGATAGAGGATGTCTTCACAAGACAGAGAGGCTGTGGAGATTAGAGAGAACCTCCTCTCAATTTCAGACAGTAGTGTGATAGAGGATGTCTTCACAAGACAGAGAGGCTGTGGAGATTAGAGAGAACCTCCTCTCAATTTCAGACAGTAGTGTGATAGAGGATGTCTTCACAAGACAGAGAGGCTGTGAAGATTAGAGAGAACCTCCTCTCAATTTCAGACAGTAGTGTGATAGAGGATGTCTTCACAAGACAGAGAAACTGTTGAGATTAGAGCGAACCTCCACATATTTCAGACAGTAGTGTGATAGAGAATGTCTTCACAAGACAGAGAGGCTGTTGAGATTAAAGAGAACCTCCACATATTTCAGATAGTAGTGTGATAGAGAATGTCTTCACAATACATGTTTTGGTGACTTTAACATTCACATGGAAAAGTCCACAGACCCAATCCAAAAGGTTTTCGGAGCCATCATCGACTCAGTGGGTTTTGTTCAACATGTCCTACTCACTGCCACAGTCATACTCTGGACCTAGTTTTGTCCCATGGAATAAATGTTGTGGATTTGAATGTTTTTCCTCATAATCCTGGACTATCGGACCAGCATTTTATTACGTTTGCAATCACAACAAATAATCTGCTCAGACCCCAACCAAGGAGCATCAAAAGTCGTGCTATAAATTCTCAGACAACCCAAAGATTCCTTGATGCCCTTCCAGACTCCCTCTGCCTACCCAAGGACGTCAGAGGACAAAAATCAGTTAACCACCTAACTGAGGAACTCAATTTAACCTTGCGCAATACCCTAGATGCAGTTGCAGCCCTAAAAACGAAAAACATTTGTCATAAGAAACTAGCTCCCTGGTATACAGAAAATACCCGAGCTCTGAAGCAAGCTTCCAGAAAATTGGAACGGAAATGGCGCCACACCAAACTGGAAGTCTTCCGACTAGCTTGGAAAGACAGTACCGTGCAGTATCGAAGAGCCCTCACTGCTGCTCGATCATCCTATTTTTCCAACTTAATTGTGGAAAATAAGAACAATCCAAAATGTATTTTTGATACTGTCGCAAAGCTAACTAAAAAGCAGCATTCCCCAAGAGAAGATGGCTTTCACTTCAGCAGTAACAAATTCATGAACTTCTTTGAGGAAAAGATCATGATCATTAGAAAGCAAATTACGGACTCCTCTTTAAATCTGCGTATTCCTCCAAAGCTCCGTTGTCCTGAGTCTACACAACTCTGCCAGGACCTAGGATCAAGGCAGACACTCAAGTGTTTTAGTACTATATCTCTTGACACAATGATGAAAATAATCATGGCCTCTAAAACTTCAAGCTGCATACTGGACCCTATTCCAACTAAACTACTGAAAGAGCTGCTTCCTGTGCTTGGCCCTCCTATGTTGACCATAATAAATGGCTCTCTATCCACCGGATGTGTACCAAACTCACTAAAAGTGGCAGTAATAAAGCCTCTCCTGAAAAAGCCAAACCTTGACCCAGAAAATATAAAAAACGATCGGCCTATATTGAATCACCCATTCCTCTCAAAATGTTTTGAAAAAGCTGTTGTGCAGCAACTCACTGCCTTCCTGAAGACAAACAATGTATACGAAATGCTTCAGTCTGGTTTTAGACCCCATCATAGCACTGAGAGCACTTGTGAAGGTGGTAAATGACCTTCTAATGGCGTAAGACCGAGGCTCTGCATCTGTCCTCGTGCTGCTAGACCTTAGTGCTGCTTTTGATACCATCGATCACCACATTCTTTTGGAGAGATTGGAAACCCAAATTGGTCTACACGGACAAGTTCTGGCCTGGTTTAGATCTTATCTGTCGGAAAGATATCAGTTTGTCTCTGTGAATGGTTTGTCCTCTGACAAATCAACTGTGTTCCTCAAGGTTCCGTTTTAGGACCACAATTGTTTTCACTATATATTTTACCTCTTGGGGATGTCATTCGAAAACACAATGTTAAATTTCTCTGCTATGCGGATGACACACAGCTGTACATTTCAATGAAACATGGTGAAGCCCCAAAATTGCCCTCGCTGGAAGCCTGTGTTTCAGACATAAGGAAGTGGATGGCTGCAAACTTTCTACTTTTATACTCGGACAAAACAGAGATGCTTGTTCTAGGTCCCAAGAAACAAAGAGATCTTCTGTTGAATCTGACAATTAATCTTGATGGTTGTACAGTCGTCTCAAATAAAACTGTGAAGGACCTCGGCGTTACTCTGGACCCTGATCTCTCTTTTGACGAACATATCAAGACTGTTTCAAGGACAGCTTTTTTTAATCCACGTCACATTGCAATAATCAGAAATGTTCCGTCCAAAAATGATGCAGAAAAACTAATCCATGCTTTTGTTACTTCTAGGTTAGACAACTGCAATGGTCTACTTTCCGGCTACCCGGATAAAGCACTAAATAAACTTCAGTTAGTGCTAAATACGGCTGCTAGAATCCTGACAAGAACCCAAAAATGTGGTCATATTACTCCAGTGCTAGCCTCCCTACACTGGCTTCCTGTTAAGGCAAGGGCTGATTTCAAGGTTTTACTGCTAACCTACAAAGCATTACATGGGCTTGCTCCTACCTATCGTTCCGATTTGGTCCTGCCGTACATACCTACACGTACGCTACGGTCACAAGACGCAGGCCTCCTAATTGTCCCTAGAATTTCTAAGCAAACAGCTGAAGGCAGGGCTTTCTCCTATAGAGCTCCATTTTTATGGAATGGTCTGCCTACCAATGTGAGAGATGCAGACTCGGTCTCAACCTTTAAGTCTTTATTGAAGACTCATCTCTTCAGTAGGTCCAATGATTGAGTGTAGTCTGTCCCAGGAGTGTGAAGGTGAATGGAAAGGCACTGGAGCAACGATCCGCCCTTTGCTGTCTCTGCCTGGCCGGTTCCCCTCTCTCCACTGGGATTCTCTGCCTCTACAGGGGCTGAGTCACTGGCTTACTGGTGCTCTTCCATGCCGTCCCTAGGAGGGGTGCGTCACTTGAGTGGGTTGAGTCACTAACGTGGTCTTCCTGTCTGGGTTGGCGCCCCCCCTTGGGTTGGGCCGTGGTGGAGATCTTTGTGGGCTATACTCTGCCTTGTCTCGGGATGGTAAGTTGGTGGTTGAAGATATCCCTCTAGTGGTGTGGGGGCTGTGCTTTGGCAAAGTGGGTGGGGTTATATCCTGCCTGTTTGGCCCTGTCCGGGGGTATCATCGGATGGGGCCACAATGTCTCCTGACCCCTCCTGTATCAGCCTCCAGTATTTATGCTGCAGTAGTTTATGTGTCGGGGGGCTAGGGTCAGTCTGTTATATCTGGAGTATTTCTCCTGTCTTATCCAGTGTCCTGTGTGAATTTAAGTATGCTCTCTCTAATTCTCTCTTTCTCTCTTTCTTTCTCTCTCTTGGAGGACCTGAGCCCTAGGACCATGACTCAGGACTACCTGGCATGATGACTCCTTGTTGTCCCCAGTCCACCTGGCCGTGCTGCTGCTCCAGTTTCAACTGTTCTGCCTGCGGCTATGGAACCCTGACCTTTTCACTGTGATTACTATTATTTGACCATGCTGGTCATTTATGAACATTTGAACATCTTGGCCATGTTCTGTTATAATCTCCACCCGGCACAGCCAGAAAAGGACTGGCCACCCCTCATAGCCTGGGTCCTGTCTAGGTTTCTTCCTAGGTTTTGTCCTTTCTAGGGAGTTTTTCCTAGCCACCGTGCTTCTACATCTGCATTGCTTGCTGTTTGGAGTTTTAGGCTGGGTTTCTGTACAGCACTTTGATATAGCAGCTGATGTAAGAAGGGCTATATAAATAAACTTGAAGACAGAGAGGCTGTTGAGATTAGAGAGAACCTTCACTTTATTTCAGAGAGTGGTGTGATAGTCTTCACAAGACAGACAGAGACCGAGGGAGAAAGACAGAGAGGTGTTCTACTAATAGAGACTGACAAACAGAGACAGACAGAGACCGAGAGAGAAAGACAGAGAGGTGTTCTACTAATAGAGACAGACAGAGACCGAGAGAAAAAGACAGAGAGGTGTTCTACTAATAGAGACAGACAGAGACCGAGAGAAAAAGACAGAGAGGTGTTCTACTAATAGAGACAGACAGAGACCGAGAGAGAAAGACAGAGAGGTGTTCTACAAATAGAGACAGACAGAGACCGAGAGAAAAAGACAGAGAGGTGTTCTACTAATAGAGACAGACAGAGACCGAGAGAGAAAGACAGAGAGGTGTTCTACTAACATACAGACAGAGGATCTAGTAATGTACAGTGAAAAGTAACAAATATGTGACAGCGAGGATTCTCTGGTTCTCCTTAATACATATAACAAATAAATATACATTATGTACATGCATTCAAGGTGAGATAAAGCCTACCCTAGGTGGCATTTCACACAGACATGCTGCATGTTCTGAGCAACAGACAGAAAGAAGAGGGGGAAAGAGAAGAGGGGATGGAAAGAAAGAGAGAATGACCCAGCATGAAAAGAGAGGAGAAGTGAAAGAAAACAACGAAGGAGAGGTACTGAGCATTTTGACAGATTGTACTTTTTTACTAACAGAATGTTCCATTGGTGATGAACATGAAATTACAGATGTATAGCAAAACAGAAGCTGAGATTACAGTATAGATGTATAGTAAAACAGAAGCTGAGATTACAGTATAGATGTATAGTAAAACAGAAGCTGAGATTACAGTATAGATGTATAGTAAAACAGAAGCTGAGTTTACAGTATAGATGTATAGTAAAACAGAAGATGAAACTACAATAAAGGAGGTATATCAAAAGGACCAACTGGCCCCGCGCCACACCGATTGGTCGGAGTGACCAGGGAGCTGCTGCCAATCACAGTACTGGACAGTAGTAGTGAGTCTGTCCAATGAGAAGTGAGCATGGTGGATGTGCCAACATTTTTTACAAACACTACTGGGCTCTCGAGTTGAAAACACATGACTGAATGAAAAAGTTAATAAATGGATGGACAGTGAATGAACAAATAATGGAAGGAGGTCTACATTAGTGAATTACTTCTACCACACCCCCCTTCTCCCAAATCTTAGAATGGTCACGTGTATCTGTGAGACAGAGGGCAGTGGTATGCCCTTCCCTAATTGTCTTGAGCTCTATGGTGTCTTCAAGGTCATCATAATTAAATCAGGCTACTGCTGAACAGGTGGGACGTAGTCAGTCTCTCAAACATATCTATGGCCGCTTACACCCAGACTAAAACGTGGAGGACTGCTGCTGCATTTCTGCTTGTTTCTGACAGAGGCAGGATCATCGGTCGTAACGTGGGCACGAAAAACAAATTGTCTTGAGCTCTATGGGGTCTTCTAACCACAGATCTAGGACCCAAGCACGTACACCCAGTCCTAACCTTACCCATTAGGGGGATGAAATCATACCTGACCATGGATCAGCTGTTAAAAGTAAAATTATATTGCAATTTCTCGTGCCAATCTGATACCCACCCTCTCCTCAGCCAAGGTGGGACAGAGGGAGAGTAGAATGAAGTCGCTCTTAGACACTGATCCAAGATCAGTTTAGAGTTGTAGGTACTGGGGGAGTAGGGGTGTGGCTGAGGGGGAGTAGGGGTGTAGCTGGGGTTACTGGGGGAGTAGGGATGTGGCTGGGGGTACTGGGGGAGTAGGGATGTGGCTGGGGGTACTGGGGGAGTAGGGGTGTGGCTGGGGGTACTGGGGGAGTAGGGGTGTGGCTGGGGGTACTGGGGAGTAGGGGTGTGGCTGGGGTACTGGGGAGTAGGGATGTGGCTGGGGGTACTGGGGAGTAGGGGTGTGGCTGGGGGTACTGGGGGAGTAGGGGTGTGGCTGGGGGTACTGGGGGAGTAGGGGTGTGGCTGGGGGTACTGGGGAGTAGGGGTGTGGCTGGGGGTACTGGGGGAGTAGGGGTGTGGCTGGGGGTTCTGGGGGAGTAGGGATGTAGCTGGGGGTACTGGGGGAGTAGGGGTGTGGCTGGGGGTACTGGGGGAGTAGGGGTGTGGCTGGGGGTACTGGGGGAGTAGGGGTGTGGCTGGGGGTACTGGGGGAGTAGGGGTGTGGCTGGGGGTACTGGGGGAGTAGGGGTGTGGCTGGGGGTACTGGGGAGTAGGGATGTGGCTGGGGGTACTGGGGGAGTAGGGGTGTGGCTGGGGGTACTGGGGGAGTAGGGGTGTGGCTGGGGGTACTGGGGGAGTAGGGGTGTGGCTGGGGGTACTGGGGGAGTAGGGGTGTGGCTGGGGGTACTGGGGGAGTAGGGGTGTGGCTGGGGGTACTGGGGGAGTAGGGGTGTGGCTGGGGGTACTGGGGGAGTAGGGGTGTGGCTGGGGGTACTGGGGGAGTAGGGATGTGGCTGGGGGTACTGGGGGAGTAGGGGTGTGGCTGGGGGTACTGGGGGAGTAGGGGTGTGGCTGGGGGTACTGGGGGAGTAGGGGTGTGGCTGGGGGTACTGGGGGAGTAGGGGTGTGGCTGGGGGTACTGGGGAGTAGGGGTGTGGCTGGGGGTACTGGGGAGTAGGGATGTGGCTGGGGGTACTGGGGGAGTAGGGGTGTCTCCTCATCATGTTCGCGTAGGAACTGGAACACAGAGGAGAAGTCCTTGTCGGCATAGCCCCAGGCACACATTACCCGGTAGATCTGGTGGGCCAGCGAGCCCAGGGGGATTGGGGTCGTAGTGTTAGTGGTGGTGTGCTGGGCCAGACCGAGGTCCTGGTGGATAGGGGAAGAGAGACATGGGGAAGTTAGATCCAGTGCAGATACACACACAACCACCGTAGACAAGTAAGAAAGAGAGAGTTCAGAAGGAAAGAGTGAGATGAAAAGAGAGATGCAGAGGATTAAAATAAAGAGAAGTAAGCTAAACAAACTTGAGAAAGAAAGAAGGAGAGACTGAAATGAAAAGAGGACAGGAGTGAGAGAAAGAAAAGGAAACACAAAGAAAGAAAAAAGAGAGAGACAAACTGACAGACATACAAAGACATTCAGTCAGACATAGCCAGGTAGGATAGAACAAAACAGACCTTGGCCATGAGCGTGGTCCAAAAGCCTCCCTGGTAGTTGTTACCAGAGGGGACTCCCTCCATGACACCTGGTACTGGATTATACGAGTCACTGGACCAACACCTGCCTGATGACATGTTCAGGATCTGGGTCAACAGTTTAGGGTCCAGACCCAACCTGGAACAGAGGAGAGGTTAGTCAAAGAGAAAGGGAGGAAAAAGATGGAGAGAGAGAAGTAAAGGTGAGGGAGGTGTGAAAGACTAGAGAGGTAAGGGAATGGTAGGGAAAAAGAGGAGACAGGTGTAGATAGAGGTATAGATAGAGAGGTAGCGTTAGAGATAGAGAGGTAGAGGTAAAGAAAGCTAGAGAGAGGTAGAGATATAGAGAGGTAGAGATATAGAGAGGTAGCAATGAAGAGAGTTTTAGCCAAGTACATTTAAACAAAATTTTTCACAATTCCTTACATTTAATCCTAGTAACAATTCCCTGTCTTAGGTCAGTTAGATCACTACTTTATTTTAAGAATGTGAAATGTCAGAATAATAGTAGAGAGGGATTTATTTCAGTTTTTATTTCTTTCATCACATTCCCAGTGGGTCAAAAGTTTACATACACTCAATTAGTATTTGGTAGCATTGCCTTTAAAATTGTTTAACTTGGGTCAAATGTTTCAGGTAGCCTTCCACAAGCTTCCCACAATAAGTTGGGTGAATTTTGGCCATTCCTCCGGACAGAGCCTCCTTGCTCGCACACGCTTTTTCAGTTCTGCCCACACATTTTCTATAGGATTGAGGTCAGGGCTTTGTGATGGCCACTCCAATACCTTGACTTTGTTATCCTTAAGCCATTTTGCTACAACTTTGGAAATGTGCTTGGGGTCATTATCCATTTGGAAAACCCATTTGCGACCAAGCTTTAACTTCCTGACTGATGTCTTGAGATGTTGCTTCAATATATCCACATCATTTTCCTACCTCATGATGCCATCTATTTTGTGAAGTGCACCAGTCCCTCCTGCAGCAAAGCACCCCCACAACATGATGCTGCCACCACCGTGCTTCACGGTTGGGATGGTGATCTTTGGCCTGCAAGCCTCCCCCTTTTTCCTCCAAACATAACGATGGTCATTATGGCCAAACAGTTATATTTTTGTTTCATCAGAACAGAGGACATTTGTCCAAAAAGTACAATCTTTGTCCCCATGTGCAGTTGCAAACCATAGTCTGGCATTTTATGGAGGTTTTGTATAGAGTTAGAGATAGAGAGCGGTAGAGCTAGAGAGGTAGAGATATATAGAGGTAGAGATAGAGAGAGGTAGAGATAGAGAGAGGTAGAGATATATAGAGGTAGAGATATATAGAGGTAGAGATATAGAGAGTAAGAGATATAGAAAGGTAGAGATAGAGAGAGGTAGAGATAGAGAGGTAGAGATAGAGAGTTAGAAATATAGAGCGGTAGAGATATATAGAGGAAGAGATAGAGAGATAGAGGTATGGAGAGTTAGAGATATATAGCAGTAGAGATACAGAGGTAGAGATACAGAGGAAGAGATAGAGAGGTAGAGATATATAGAGGTAGAGATATATAGAGGTAGAGATATATCATATCAAATCAAATGCAATTTTATTGGTCACATACACATGGTCGGCAGATGTTATTGCGAGTGTAGTGAAATGCTTGTGCTTCTAGTTCCGACAGTGCAGTAATATCTAACAAGTAATCTAACAATTCCTCAACAACTACCTAATACACACAAATCTAAAGGGATGGAATAAGAATATGTACATATAAATATATGGATGAGCGATGGCCAAGCGGCATAGACAAGGTGCAATAGATGGTATAAGGTACATATACATATGAGATGAGTAATGTAAGATATGTTAACATTATTAAAGTGGCATTGTTTAAAGTGACTAGTGATCCATTTATTAAAGTGGCCAATGATATGAATCTCAATGTAGGCAGCAGCCTCTCTGAGTTAGTGATTGCTGTTTAACAGTCTGATGGCCTTGAGATAGAAGCTGTTTTTCAGTCTCCCAGCTTTGATGCACCTGTACTGACCTCGCCTCTGCATGGTAGCGGGGTGAACAGGCAGTGGCTCGGGTGGTTGATGATCTTTTGGCCTTCCTGTGACATCGGGTAGTGTAGGTGTCTTGGAGGGCAGGTAGTTTGCCCCCGGTGATGCGTTGAGAGCCTTGCGGTTGAGGGCGGTGCAGTTGCCGTACCAGGCGGTGATACAGCCCGACAAGATGCTCTCGATTGTGCACCTGTAAAAGTTTGTCAGGGTTTTAGGTGACAAGCCAAATGTATTTAGCCTCCTGAGGTTGATGAGGCGCTGTTGCGCCTTCTTCACCACTCTGTCTGTGTGGGTGGACCATTTCAGTTTGTCTGTGATGTCTATGCCGATGAACTTAAAACTTTCCACCTTCCCTTCGATGTGGATAGGGGGTGCTCCCTCTGCTGTTTCCTGAAGTCCACGATCATCTCCTTTGTTTTGTTGACGCTGAGTGAGATTTTGTTTTCCTGACACCACACTCCAAGTTCCCTCACCTCCTCCCTGTAGGCTGTCTCGTCATTGTTGGTAATCAAGCCCACTACTGTTGTGTTGTCTGCAAACTTGATGATTGAGTTGGAGGAGTGCATGGCCACGTAGTCGTGGGTGAACAGGTAGTACAGGAGGGGGCTGAGCACGCACCCTTGTGGAGCCCAAGTGTTGAGGATCAGCGAAGTGGAGATGTTGTTTCCTACCTTCACCACCTGGGGGCGGCCCATCAGAAAGTCCAGTTCCCAGTTGCACAGGGCGGGGTTGAGACCCAGGGCCTCCAGCTTAATGATGAGCTTGGAGGGTACTGTGGTGTTAAATGCTGAGCTGTAGTCAATGAACATCATTCTTACATAGGTATTCCTCTTGTTCAGATGGGATAGGGCAGTGTGCAGTGTGATGGCGATTGCAAACTGAAGTGGGTCTAGGGTGGCAGGTAAGGTGGTGATATGATCCTTGACTAGTCTCTCAAAGCACTTCATGATGACAGAAGTGAGTGATACGGGGCGGTAGTCATTTAGTTCAGTTATCTTTGCCTTCTTGGCTACAGGAACAATGGTGGCCATCTTGAAACATGTGGGGAGCAGACTGGGATAGGGAGCGATTGAATATGTCCGTAAACACACCAGTCGGCTGGTCTGCACATGCTCTGAGGACGCGGCTAGGGATGCCGTATATAGAGGTAGAGATAGAGGTAGAGATAGAGAGAGGTAGAGAGAGGTAGAGGAAGAGAAAGGTAGAGAGAGGTAGAGGTAGAGATAGAGAGAGGTAGTGATAGAGAGAGGGCGAGATAGAGGTAGAGATAGAGGGAGAGAGAGGAAGAGGGAGAGCTAGAGGTAGAGATAGAGAGAGGGAGAGCTAGAGGTAGAGATAGAGGGAGAGAGAGGAAGAGGTAGAGATATAGATGTAGAGAGAGAGGGGTAGAGGGAGAGAGAGGTAGAGAGTGGTAGATATAGAGATGTAGAGAGAGGTAGAGAGTGGTAGATAGAGAGATTTAGAGGGAGGTAGAGAGTGGTAGATATAGAGATGTAGAGGGAGATCGAGAAAGGTAGAGATATAGAGGTAGAGATACACAGAGGTAGAGATTTATAGAGGTAGAGGTAGAGAGAGGTAGATACATAGAGGTAGAGATTTATAGAGGTAGAGATTTATAGAGGTAGAGGTAGAGAGAGGTAGATACATAGAGGTAGAGATTTATAGAGGTAGAGGGAGACAAAGGTAGAGAGAGGTAGATACATAGAGGTAGAGCTGTATAGGGGTAGAGATAAAGAAAGGTAGAGAAAGGTAAAGAGAGTTAGCGATAGAGAGGTAGAGATGTAGAGGTAGAGAGAGAAAGAGAGAGAGGTAGAGATAGAGAGGGGTAGAGATAGAGATGAAAAAGAAAGGTAGAGAGAGGGGTAAATGGAGAGAGATGGAGAGAGGTAAAGAAAGGTAGAGAAAGGTAAAGAGAGTTAGCGATAGAGAGGTAGAGATGTAGAGGTAGAGAGAGAAAGAGAGAGAGGTAGAGATAGAGAGGGGTAGAGATAGAGATGAAAAAGAAAGGTAGAGAGAGGGGTAAATGGAGAGAGATGGAGAGAGGTAAAGAAAGGTAGAGAAAGGTAAAGAGAGTTAGCGATAGAGAGGTAGAGATGTAGAGGTAGAGAGAGAAAGAGAGAGAGGTAGAGATAGAGAGGGGTAGAGATAGAGATGTAAAGAAAGGTAGAGAGAGGGGTAAATGGAGAGAGATGGAGAGAGGTAAAGAAAGGTAGAGAAAGGGAGCAAGAGGTAGAGATAGAGATGTAGAGTGTTGGAGAAAGGTAGAGAGATACAGAGAGGTAGAGATATACAGAGGTAGAGATATACAGAGGTAGAGATATACAGAGAGGTAGAGATATACAGAGAGGTAGAGATATACAGAGGTAGAGATATACAGAGGTAGAGATATACAGAGGTAGAGATATACAGAGGTAGAGATAGAGAGAGGTAGAGATATACAGAGGTAGAGATAGAGAGAGGTAGAGATAGAGAGAGAGAGGGAGAGAGAGGGAGAGAGAGAGAGGTAGAGATATAGATGTAGAGAGAGAGAGGTAGAGAGTGGTAGATATAGAGATGTAGAGAGAGGAAGAGAGTGGCAGATAGAGAGATTTAGAGAGAGATCGAGAAAGGTAGAGATATAAAGAGGTAGAGATTCATAGAGGTAGAGATTTATAGAGGTAGAGAAAGGTAGAGAGAGGTAGATACATAGAGGTAGAGATTTATAGAGGTAGAGGTAGAGAAAGGTAGAGAGAGGTAGATACATAGAGGTAGAGATTTATAGAGGTAGAGGTAGAGAAAGGTAGAGAGAGGTAGATACATAGAGGTAGAGATTTATAGAGGTAGAGGTAGAGAAAGGTAGAGAGAGGTAGATACATAGAGGTAGAGATTTATAGAGGTAGAGGTAGAGAAAGGTAGAGAGAGGTAGATACATAGAGGTAGAGATTTATAGAGGTAGAGAAAGGTAGAGAGAGGTAGATACATAGAGGTAGAGATTCATAGAGGTAGAGATTTATAGAGGTAGAGAAAGGTAGAGAGAGGTAGATACATAGAGGTAGAGATTTATAGAGGTAGAGGTAGAGAAAGGTAGAGAGAGGTTGATACATAGAGATAGAGATTTATAGAGGTAGAGGTAGAGAAAGGTAGAGAGAGGTAGACACATAGAGATAGAGATTTATAGAGGCAGAGGTAGAGAAAGGTAGAGAGAGGTAGATACATAGAGGTAGAGATTTATAGAGGTAGAGGTAGAGAAAGGTAGAGAAAGGTAGATACATAGAGGTAGAGATTTATAGAGGTAGAGGTAGAGAAAGGTAGAGAGAGGTGGATACATAGAGGTAGAGATTTATAGAGGTAGAGGTAGAGAAAGGTAGAGAGAGGTAGATACATAGAGGTAGAGATTTATAGAGGTAGAGGTAGAGAAAGGTAGAGAGAGGTAGATACATAGAGGTAGAGATTTATAGAGGTAGAGGTAGAGAAAGGTAGAGAGAGGTAGATACATAGAGGTAGAGATTTATAGAGGCAGAGGTAGAGAAAGGTAGAGAGAGGTAGATACATAGAGGTAGAGATTTATAGAGGTAGAGGTAGAGAAAGGTAGAGAGAGGTAGATACATAGAGGTAGAGATTTATAGAGGTAGAGGTAGAGAAAGGTAGAGAGAGGTGGATACATAGAGATAGAGCTGTATAGGGGTAGAGATAAAGAGAGGTAGAGAAAGGTAAAGAGGTAGAGAGTTAGGGAAAGGTAGAGATGTAGAGGTAGAAAGAGAGAGAGGTAGAGATCGAGAAAGGTAGAGATATATAGAGGTAGAGATAGAGAGAGACAGAGAAAGGTAGAGAGGTAGCGATAGAGAGGTAGAGATGTAGAGGTAGAGAGAGAAAGAGAGAGAGGTAGAGATCGAGAAAGGTAGAGATATATAGAGGTAGAGATAGAGAGAGAAAGGTAGAGGTAGAGATATATAGAGGTAGAGGTAGATAAAGGGGTAGAGATAGAAAAAGGTAGAGAGGTAGAGAGAGGTAGAGAGGTAGAGGTAGAGATGGATAATCAAATCAAAGTTTATTTGTCACGTGTGCCGAATACAACAGGTGTAGACCTTACAGTGAAATGCTTACTTACACGCTCCAACCAATAGTGCAAAAAAGGTATTAGGTGAACAATAGGTAAGTAAAGAAATAAAACAACAGTAAAAAGACAGGCTATATACAGTAGTGAGGTTATAAAAGTAACGAGGCTACATACAGACACCGGTTAGTCAGGCTGATTGAGGTAGTATGTACATGCAGATATGGTTAAAGTGACTATGCATATATGATGAACAGAGAGTAGCAGTAGCGTAAAAGAGGGGTTGGCAGGTGGTTGGTCGCGGGTGCCGGGACACAATGCAGATAGCCCGGTTAGCCAATGTGCGGGAGCACTGGTTGGTCGGCCCAGTTGAGGTAGTATGTACATGAATGTATAGGTAAAGTGACTATGCATATATGATAAACAGAGAGTAGCAGCAGCGTAAAAGAGGGATTGGGGTGGGGGCACACAATGCAAATAGTCAGGGTAAACATTTGATTACCTGTTCAGGAGTCTTATGGCTGGGGGTAAAAACTAATGAGAAGCCTTTTCGTCCTAAACCTGGCACTCCGGTACCGCTTGCCATGCGGTAGTAGAGAGAACAGTCTATGACTGAGGTGGCTGGGGTCTTTGACAATTTTTAGGGCCTTCCTCTGACATCGCCTGGTGTAGAGGTCCTGGATGGCAGGCAGCTTAGCCCCAGTGATGAGGTAGAGAGGTAGAGATAGAGATGGGTAGAGATAGATATGTAGAGAGAGGTAGAGAGAGACCAAAATAATGCTGTTCCAAAAAAGGTCCAGTCGCCAGGACCACAAATACAAATTCCATCTAGACACTGTTGCCCTAGAGCACACAAAAAACTATACATACCTTGGCCTAAACATCAGCGCCACAGGTAACTTCCACAAAGCTGTGAATGATCTGAGTCAAGGCAAGAAGGGAATTTATTCTATCAAAGGGAACATAAAACACTACATATCAATTAGGATCTGGCTAAAAATACTTGAATCAGTCATAGAACCCATTGCCCTTTATGGTTGTGAGGTCTGGGTCCGCTCACCAACCAAGAATTCACAAAATGGGCCAAACACCAAATTGAGATTATGCATGCAGAATTCTGCAAAAAATATCTTCTGTGTACAACGTAAAACACCAAATAATGTATGCAGAGCAGAATTAGGCCGATACTGTAACGGCTGTCTGTAAGAGGGAACCAAGGTGCAGCAGAGGATGTGTTCATCATTAGAATTTTAATTCAAAAAAACAAGAGAACACTACAAAATGAACAAAAACGACAGCAAACGGTCCTGTTAGGAAAATACTCTAAACAGAAACAATTACCCACAAAACCCAAAGGAAAAACATGCTCCTTATGTGTGACTCCCAATCAGCAGCAACGAGCTTCAGCTGTGCCTGATTGGGAGCCACACACATGGCCCAAAACAAGCCTCCCCCTTTTTCCTCCAAACATAACGATGGTCATTATGGCCAAACAGTTCTATTTTTGTTTCATCAGACCAGAGGACATTTCTCCCAAAATATGATCTTTGTCCCCATGTGCAGTTGCAAACCGTAGTCTGGCTTTTTTATGGTGGTTTTGGAGCAGTGGCTTCTTCCTTGCTGAGCGGCCTTTCAGGTTATGTCGATATAGGCCTTGTTTTACTGTGGATATAGATACTTTTGTACCCGTTTCCTCCAGCGTCTTCACAAGGTCCTTTGCTGTTGTTCTGGGATTGATTCGCACTTTTCGCACCAAAGTACGTTCATCTCTAGGAGACAGAATGCGTCTCCTTCCTGAGCGGTATGACGGCTGCGTGGTCCTATGGTGTTTAAACTTGCGTACTATTGTTTCTACAGATGAACATGGCTCCTTCAGGCGTTTGGAAATTGCTCCCAAGGATGAACCAGACTTGTGGAGGTCTGCAATATTTTACTGAGGTCTTGGCTGATTCCTTTTGATTCATGATGTCAAGCAAAGAGGCACTGAATTTGAAGGCAGGCCTTGAAATACATCCACAGGTACACCTCCAATTGACTCTAATGATGTCAAATAGCCTATCAGAAGCTTCTAAAGCTATGGCATCATTTTCTGGAATTTTCCAAGCTGTTTAAAGGCACAGTCAACTTAGTGTAACTCCACGAAGTAGATGTCCTAACCGACTTGCCAAAACTATAGATTGTTAACAATTCATTTGTGGAGTGGTTGAAAAACGAGTTTTAATGACTCCAACTTAAGTGTATGTAAACTTCCGACTTCAACTGTACATAACATGACATTTGAAATGTCTTTGTTCTTTTGGAACTTCTGTGAGTGTAATGTTTACTGTTCATTTTATTGTTTATTTTACTTTTGTATATTATCTACTTCACTTGCTTTGGCAATGTTATCATATGTTTCCCATGCCAATAAAGCCCCTTGAATTGAATGAAGTGATAGCGAGAGGTAAATAGAGATAGCGAGAGGTAGAGATAGCGAGACGTAGAGATAGAGATAGGTAGAGATAGAGAGAGGTAAAGGACAGCAACACAATTAGATCCAACCAAATCATGAGAAAATATAAAGATAATTACTTGACACATTGGAAATAATTAACAGAGCAAACTAGAATGCTATTTGGCCCTAAACAGAGAGCACACAGTGGCACACTGTAAAAAACATCACGTCCTTATCGTAACGTAAAGAGAGAGAGAGAGCTGGTGAGCTATGTTAAACCCAAGGAAATGTCTCTCTCTTCTCCATCTCTCAGTGTTAATGGCTGGTTAGGTGGAGGACTGGGTAATATTGCCTAATGCAGTATTGACGTTTATCCCTCCTATACTTCATCATCCCTCCATCACAGAAGAAAGAGGACAAGTGGTTAAAGGGCACAGGGGGCCATAAACCTTGCTGACACACACAAATGTCCATACACACGCACAACCCATTCAACAGCAATCTGCCTCCAGAGGCAAGGGATGAAGAGAGCACTGGACAGAAGGACCAATAACTACAGGACATGTGTGTGAGAGCGTAGAACGCCATGTGACTGAGTGAGTACTATGTAAGGTATCAGGCGTGACATCATCAGGTTAACCAACACACCTCCATATTACAGAAATATAACAGAAGGGGAAAGAAAGTGAAAAGGTGACTGCTAGGGCCTAAGCCTTGAGAATGGGTGTACTCTGTCGTCTGTCTGTGTGTCTGCTGTGTAGTGCTAGTCATCTGTCTGTGTGTCTGGTGCATAGTGCTAGTCATCTGTCTGTGTGTCTGGTACATAGTGCTAGTCATCTGTCTGTGTGTCTGGTGCATAGTGCTAGTCATCTGTCTGTGTGTCTGGTGCATAGTGCTAGTCATCTGTCTGTGTGTCTGGTGTGTAGTGCTAGTCATCTGTCTGTGTGTCTGGTGCATAGTGCTAGTCATCTGTCTGTGTGTCTGGTACATAGTGCTAGTCATCTGTCTGTGTGTCTGGTGCATAGTGCTAGTCATCTGTCTGTGTGTCTGGTGCATAGTGCTAGTCATCTGTCTGTGTGTCTGGTGTGTAGTGCTAGTCATCTGTCTGTGTGTCTGGTGTGTAGTGCTAGTCATCTGTCTGTGTGTCTGGTGTGTAGTGCTAGTCATCTGTCTGTGTGTCTGGTGTGTAGTGCTAGTCATCTGTCTGTGTGTCTGGTGCATAGTGCTAGTCGTCTGTCTGTGTGTCTGGTGTGTAGTGCTAGTCATCTGTCTGTGTGTCTGGTGTGTAGTGCTAGTCATCTGTCTGTGTGTCTGGTGCATAGTGCTAGTCATCTGTCTGTGTGTCTGGTGCATAGTGCTAGTCATCTGTCTGTGTGTCTGGTGTGTAGTGCTAGTCATCTGTCTGTGTGTCTGGTGCATAGTGCTAGTCATCTGTCTGTGTGTCTGGTACATAGTGCTAGTCATCTGTCTGTGTGTCTGGTGTGTAGTGCTAGTCATCTGTCTGTGTGTCTGGTGCATAGTGCTAGTCATCTGTCTGTGTGTCTGGTGCATAGTGCTAGTCATCTGTCTGTGTGTCTGGTGTGTAGTGCTAGTCATCTGTCTGTGTGTCTGGTGCATAGTGCTAGTCATCTGTCTGTGTGTCTGGTACATAGTGCTAGTCATCTGTCTGTGTGTCTGGTGTGTAGTGCTAGTCATCTGTCTGTGTGTCTGGTACATAGTGCTAGTCATCTGTCTGTGTGTCTGGTGCATAGTGCTAGTCATCTGTCTGTGTGTCTGGTGTGTAGTGCTAGTCATCTGTCTGTGTGTCTGGTGTGTAGTGCTAGTCATCTGTCTGTGTGTCTGGTGCATAGTGCTAGTCATCTGTCTGTGTGTCTGGTACATAGTGCTAGTCATCTGTCTGTGTGTCTGGTGCGTAGTGCTAGTCATCTGTCTGTGTGTCTGGTACATAGTGCTAGTCATCTGTCTGTGTGTCTGGTGTGTAGTGCTAGTCATCTGTCTGTGTGTCTGGTGCATAGTGCTAGTCATCTGTCTGTGTGTCTGGTGTGTAGTGCTAGTCATCTGTCTGTGTGTCTGGTGCATAGTGCTAGTCATCTGTCTGTGTGTCTGGTGTGTAGTGCTAGTCATCTGTCTGTGTGTCTGGTGCATAGTGCTAGTCATCTGTCTGTGTGTCTGGTACATAGTGCTAGTCATCTGTCTGTGTGTCTGGTACATAGTGCTAGTCATCTGTCTGTGTGTCTGGTACATGGTGCTAGTCATCTGTCTGTGTGTCTGGTACATAGTGCTAGTCATCTGTCTGTGTGTCTGGTGCGTAGTGCTAGTCATCTGTCTGTGTGTCTGGTGCATAGTGCTAGTCATCTGTCTGTGTGTCTGGTACATAGTGCTAGTCATCTGTCTGTGTGTCTGGTACATAGTGCTAGTCATCTGTCTGTGTCTGGTGTGTAGTGCTAGTCATCTGTCTGTGTGTCTGGTGCATGTGCTAGTCACCTGTCTGTGTGTCTGGTGCATAGTGCTAGTCATCTGTCTGTGTGTCTGGTGCATAGTGCTAGTCATTTGTCTGTGTGTCTGGTACATATTGCTAGTCATCTGTCTGTGTGTCTGGTACATAGTGCTAGTCATCTGTCTGTGTGTCTGGTGCGTAGTGCTAGTCATCTGTCTGTGTGTCTGGTGCATAGTGCTAGTCATCTGTCTGTGTGTCTGGTGCATAGTGCTAGTCATCTGTCTGTGTGTCTGGTACATATTGCTAGTCATCTGTCTGTGTGTCTGGTACATAGTGCTAGTCATCTGTCTGTGTGTCTGGTGCGTGGTGCTAGTCATCTGTCTGTGTGTCTGGTGCGTAGTGCTAGTCAGCTCTCTGTGTGTCTGGTGCATAGTGCTAGTCATCTGTATGTGTGTCTGGTACATAGTGCTAGTCATCTGTCTGTGTGTCTGGTACATAGTGCTAGTCATCTGTCTGTGTGTCTGTGCTAGTCATCTGTCTGTGTGTCTGTGCTAGTCATCTGTCTGTGTGTCTGTGCTAGTCATCTGTCTGTGTGTCTGGTGCATAGTGCTAGTCATCTGTCTGTGTGTCTGGTGCATAGTGCTAGTCATCTGTCTGTGTGTCTGGTACATAGTGCTAGTCATCTGTCTGTGTGTCTGGTACATAGTGCTAGTCATCTGTCTGTGTGTCTGGTGCATAGTGCTAGTCATCTGTCTGTGTGTCTGGTGTGTAGTGCTAGTCATCTGTCTGTGTGTCTGGTGTGTAGTGCTAGTCATCTGTCTGTGTGTCTGGTGCATAGTGCTAGTCATCTGTCTGTGTGTCTGGTGCGTAGTGCTAGTCATCTGTCTGTGTGTCTGGTGCATAGTGCTAGTCATCTGTCTGTGTGTCTGGTACATAGTGCTAGTCATCTGTCTGTGTGTCTGGTGTGTAGTGCTAGTCATCTGTCTGTGTGTCTGGTGCATAGTGCTAGTAATCTGTCTGTGTGTCTGGTACATAGTGCTAGTCATCTGTCTGTGTGTCTGTGCTAGTCATCTGTCTGTGTGTCTGTGCTAGTCATCTGTCTGTGTGTCTGGTGCATAGTGCTAGTCATCTGTCTGTGTGTCTGGTGCATAGTGCTAGTCATCTGTCTGTGTGTCTGGTACATAGTGCTAGTCATCTGTCTGTGTGTCTGGTGCATAGTGCTAGTCATCTGTCTGTGTGTCTGGTGCATAGTGCTAGTCATCTGTCTGTGTGTCTGGTGCATAGTGCTAGTCATCTGTCTGTGTGTCTGGTACATAGTGCTAGTCATCTGTCTGTGTGTCTGGTGTGTAGTGCTAGTCATCTGTCTGTGTGTCTGGTGCATAGTGCTAGTCATCTGTCTGTGTGTCTGGTACATAGTGCTAGTCATCTGTCTGTGTGTCTGGTACATAGTGCTAGTCATCTGTCTGTGTGTCTGGTGCATAGTGCTAGTCATCTGTCTGTGTGTCTGGTGTGTAGTGCTAGTCATCTGTCTGTGTGTCTGGTGTGTAGTGCTAGTCATCTGTCTGTGTGTCTGGTGCATAGTGCTAGTCATCTGTCTGTGTGTCTGGTGCGTAGTGCTAGTCATCTGTCTGTGTGTCTGGTGCATAGTGCTAGTCATCTGTCTGTGTGTCTGGTACATAGTGCTAGTCATCTGTCTGTGTGTCTGGTGTGTAGTGCTAGTCATCTGTCTGTGTGTCTGGTGCATAGTGCTAGTCATCTGTCTGTGTGTCTGGTACATAGTGCTAGTCATCTGTCTGTGTGTCTGGTGCATAGTGCTAGCCATCTGTGTGTCTGGTACATAGTGCTAGTCATCTGTCTGTGTGTCTGGTGTGTAGTGCTAGTCATCTGTCTGTGTGTCTGGTGCATAGTGCTAGTCATCTGTCTGTGTGTCTGGTACATAGTGCTAGTCATCTGTCTGTGTGTCTGGTGCATAGTGCTAGTCATCTGTCTGTGTGTCTGGTACATAGTGCTAGTCATCTGTCTGTGTGTCTGGTGTGTAGTGCTAGTCATCTGTCTGTGTGTCTGGTGCATAGTGCTAGTCATCTGTCTGTGTGTCTGGTACATAGTGCTAGTCATCTGTCTGTGTGTCTGGTGTGTAGTGCTAGTCATCTGTCTGTGTGTCTGGTGCGTAGTGCTAGTCATCTGTCTGTGTGTCTGGTGCATAGTGCTAGTCATCTGTCTGTGTGTCTGGTACATAGTGCTAGTCATCTGTCTGTGTGTCTGGTGTGTAGTGCTAGTCATCTGTCTGTGTGTCTGGTGCATAGTGCTAGTCATCTGTCTGTGTGTCTGGTACATAGTGCTAGTCATCTGTCTGTGTGTCTGGTGCATAGTGCTAGTCATCTGTCTGTGTGTCTGGTACATAGTGCTAGTCATCTGTCTGTGTGTCTGGTGTGTAGTGCTAGTCATCTGTCTGTGTGTCTGGTGCATAGTGCTAGTCTTCTGTCTGTGTGTCTGGTGTGTAGTGCTAGTCATCTGTCTGTGTGTCTGGTGCATAGTGCTAGTCATCTGTCTGTGTGTCTGGTACATAGTGCTAGTCATCTGTCTGTGTGTCTGGTACATAGTGCTAGTCATCTGTCTGTGTGTCTGGTGCATAGTGCTAGTCATCTGTCTGTGTGTCTGGTACATAGTGCTAGTCATCTGTCTGTGTGTCTGGTGCATAGTGCTAGTCATCTGTCTGTGTGTCTGGTACATAGTGCTAGTCGTTGTGTTGTAACGGTTTTAAAGACAGTGTAAAGTTGGCCACATCAAGCCCCGTCCGTCTCACCCTAGCATAGCTTACAGGACCATAACTCTATTCTGCTCTCAATATGACTATTAAAACATCCTGGCTCCTTAAGGACAGAATATGGGCTTCCTAGTCCTGCCAGTCCTCCCTCCTACCACCTGGCTCTCATTCTACCATTACTGCCAGAGCTTTTATTGGCTGTCTACTAACTAATTAAGACTGGGACTTACATTTATTCTCCCTCTCCATCTCTTTCTTTCTCTCAATATATTTTACACAAACATTTTTTTCTCAATTTTCACATCTTTTTCTCTATCTCTCCCTGGTTTTTACAGTGTGTTTTGAAAATGTGGGATAAGTGACAATGCGTGTGTGTGTTTGCTTGTTTTTTATGGAAGTCTCACTCATGGTGGCTTTTTCAGTTTATGTCTGTATATTGTCCTGCTGCCACACTTCTTCACTCCTCTTCCTCCTCTCATTCCCTCGCTCCATCCTGTCCTAGCCGACACCTCCTCCTCTCATTCCCTCGCTCCATCCTGCCCCAGCCGACACCTCCTCCTCTCATTCCCTCGCTCCATCCTGCCCCAGCCGACACCTCCTCCTCTCATTCCCTCGCTCCATCCTGCCCCAGCCGACACCTCCCTGTCTAAGGACTCAGGGGTACATGTTTGACATCCTCACACACACGGCCCACCCAGTGCCTGTGTTCTGGGTCAGCAGCTGAAAAAGGTTACTGACTGCGCTACAATAAAGCGAGTCCGGGCTCACATCGTTTGTTACAGCGGCCAGATATACTGCTGACACAGAGCTGTTGTTGTCTGGGTAATGATAACTCAATGATCCTCCCTCTCCTATCACTAACTCACTCACACACACACACACACACACACACACACACACACACACACACACACACACACACACACACACACACACACACACACACACACACACACACACACACACACACACACCACAGCCTATCGTGGTTATTAGTCATGAGCCCCCTCCCTTTTCTATCACAGTCGTGGTTATTAGTCATGAGCCCCCTCCCTTTTCTATCACAGTCGTGGTTATTAGTCATGAGGCCCCTCCTTTTTCTATCACAGTCGTGGTTATTAGTCATGAGGCCCCTCCCTTTTCTATCACAGTCGTGGTTATTAGTCATGAGCCCCCTCCCTTTTCTATCACAGTCGTGGTTATTAGTCATGAGGCCCCTCCTTTTTCTATCACAGTCGTGGTTATTAGTCATGAGGCCCCTCCCTTTTCTATCACAGTCGTGGTTATTAGTCATGAGGCCCCTCCCTTTTCTATCACAGTCGTGGTTATTAGTCATGAGGCCCCTCCCTTTTCTATCACAGTCGTGGTTATTAGTCATGAGGCCCCTCCCTTTTCTATCACAGTCGTGGTTATTAGTCATGAGGCCCCTCCCTTTTCTATCACAGTCGTGGTTATTAGTCATGAGGCCCCTCCTTTTTCTATCACAGTCGTGGTTATTAGTCATGAGGCCCCTCCCTTTTCTATCACAGTCGTGGTTATTAGTCATGAGGCCCCTCCCTTTTCTATCACAGTCGTGGTTATTAGTCATGAGGCCCCTCCCTTTTCTATCACAGTCGTGGTTATTAGTCATGAGGCCCCTCCCTTTTCTATCACAGTCGTGGTTATTAGCCTTAGCGCCAGTGTTGTTCTTTAGCGGTGCAGTTAATTTGTGTGGAGAATAGGACATGTCACACTTCAACAGGATTGACACGGATACACAAACACACACAGTGCAACAAAGGTGCTGCAGAGAAACCCCATCACAGCTGATGGAGAAACAGCTGACAGAGAAAGGGAAAGATACAAAAGGAGACAGAAGCAGAGAGAGAGAAACTGAAAGAGGGAGAAATGGGGAGAAAGAGAGAGAGAGAAACTGAAAGGGGGAGAGAGAGAGAAACTGAAAGGGTGAGAGAGAGAGAAACTGAAAGGGGGATAGAGAGAAACTGAAAGGGGAAGAGACAGAGAAACTGAAAGAGGGAGAAAGGGAGAGAGAGAGAAACTGAAAGAGGGAGAGAGAGACACTTAAAGGGGGAGAGAGAGGGAGAAACTGATAGAGGGAGAAAGGGGGAGAGAGACACTTAAAGGGGGAGAGAGAGGGAGAAACTGATAGAGGGAGAAAGGGGGAGAGAGAGAAACTGAAAGAGGGAGAGAGACACTTAAAGGGGGAGAGAGAGGGAGAGGGGGAAAGAGCTAGACAAGAAGAGACTTGAGAGGTAAAGAGAGAGTAAAAGATGGATAGAGGGAAAAAGCTAGTAAATCAAATAAAAATGTATTCAGCACATGCGCTGAAGACAACAGGTATTACAGTGAAATGCTTACTTACGAGCCCCTAACCAACAGTGCAGTTTCAAACAAATACAGTGATGCAACCAGTCAGGATGCAACCAGTCAGGATGCTCTCAATGGTGCAGCTGTAGAACCTTTTGAGGATCTGAGGACCCATGCCAAATCTTTTCAGTCTCCTGAGGGGGAATAGGTTTGTCGTGCCTGCTTCACGACTGTCTTGGTGTGCTTGGACCATGTTAGTTTGTTGGTGATGTGGACACCAAGGAACTTGAACCTGCTCCACTGCAGCCCCGTCGATGAGAATGGCGGCGTGTTCGGTCCTCTTTTTCCTGTAGTCCACAATCATCTCCTTTGTGTTGATCACGTAGAGGGAGAGGTTGTTGTCCTGGCACCACACGGCCAGGACTCTGACCTCCTCCCTATAGGCTGTCTCGTTGTTGTCGGTGATCAGGCCTACCACTGTTGTGTCATCGGCAAATTTAATGATGGTGTTGGAGTCGTGCCTGGCCGTGCAGTCATGAGTGAACAGGGAGTACAGGAGGGGGCTGAGCACGCAACCCTGAGGGGCCCCGGTGTTGAGGATCAGCGTGGCGGATGTGTTGTTACCTACCCTTACCACCTGGGGTCGGCCCGTCAGGAAGTCCAGGATCCAGTTGCAGAGGGAGGTGTGTAGTCCCAGGGTCCTTAGCTTATTGATGAGCTTTGAGGGCACTATGGTGTTGAACACAGAGCTGTAGTCAACGAATAGCATTTTCACATAGGTGTTCTTTTTGTCCAGGTGGGAAAGGGCAGTGTGGAGTGCAATAGAGATCGCATCTTCTATGGATCTGTTGGGGCGGTATGCAAATTGGAGTGGGTCTAGGGTTTCTGGGATATTGGTGTTGATGTGAGCCATGACCAGACTTTCAAAGCACTTCATGGCTACAGACGTGAGTGCTACGGGTCAGTAGTCATTTAGGCAAGTTACCTTCGTGTTCTTGGCTCTATGGTGGTCTGCTTAAAACATGTTGGTATTACAGACTCGGACAGGGAGAGGTTGAACATGTCAGTGAAGACACTTGCCAGTTGGTCAGCACATGCTCGCAGTACACGTCCTGATAATACGTCTGGCCCTGCGGCCTTGTGAATGTTGACCTGTTTAAAGGTCTTACTCACATCGGCTGCGGAGAGCATGATCACACAGTCGTCCGGAACAGCTGGTGCTCTCATGCATGTTTCAGTTTTATTTACCTTGAAGCGAGCATAGAAGTAGTTTAGCTCGTCTGGTAGGCTCGTGTCACTGGGCAGCTCTCGGCTGTGCTTCCTTTGTAGTCTGTAATGGTTTGCAAGCCCTGCCACATCCGACAAGCGTCAGAGCCGGTGTAGTACGATTCAATCTTAGTCCTGTATTACCGCTTTGCCTGTTTGATGGTTCGTAGGAGGGCATAGCGGGATTTCTTATAAGCTTCCGGGTTAGAGTCCCGCTCCTTGAAAGCGGCAGCTCTACCCTTTAGCTCAGTGCGGATGCTGCCTGTAATCCATGGCTTCTGGTTGGGGTATCTATGTACGGTCACTGTGGGGACAGCGTCATCGATGCACTTATTGATGAAGCCAATGACTGATGTGGTGTACTCCTCAATGCCATTGGAGGAATCCCGGGAACATATTCCAGTCTGTGCTAGCAAAACAGACTGGGTAAGTCCAAAACAGAGTGGGAAAGGGACAGAGGGAAAGGGACAGAGGGAAAGGAACGGAGGGAAAGGGACAGGGAGAAAGGGAAAAGGGACAGAGGGAAAGGAACGGAGGGAAAGGGACAGGGAGAAAGGAACGGAGGGAAAGGGACAGGGAGAAAGGGAAAAGGGACAGAGGGAAAGGAACGGAGGGAAAGGAACGGAGGGAAAGGGACAGGGTGAAAGGAACGGAGGGAAAGGGACAGGGAGAAAGGGAAAAGGGACAGAGGGAAAGGAACGGAGGGAAAGGAACGGAGGGAAAGGGACAGGGTGAAAGGAACGGAGGGAAAGGGACAGGGTGAAAGGAACGGAGGGAAAGGGACAGGGTGAAAGGAACGGAGGGAAAGGGACAGGGTGAATGGAACGGAGGGAAAGGAACGGAGGGAAAGGGACAGGGTGAAAGGGAAAAGGGACAGAGGGAAAGGAACGGAGGGAAAGGGACAGGGTGAAAGGGAAAAGGGACAGAGGGAAAGGAACGGAGGGAAAGGGACAGGGAGAAAGGGAAAAGGGACAGAGGGAAAGGAACGGAGGGAAAGGGACAGGGTGAAAGGAACGGAGGGAAAGGGACAGGGTGAAAGGGAAAAGGGACAGAGGGAAAGGAACGGAGGGAAAGGGACAGGGTGAAAGGAACGGAGGGACAGGGACAGGGAGAAAGGGAAAAGGGACAGAGGGAAAGGAACGGAGGGAAAGGGACAGGGTGAAAGGGAAAAGGGACAGAGGGAAAGGAACGGAGGGAAAGGGACAGGGTGAAAGGAACGGAGGGACAGGGACAGGGAGAAAGGGAAAAGGGACAGAGGGAAAGGAACGGAGGGAAAGGGACAGGGTGAAAGGGAAAAGGGACAGAGGGAAAGGAACGGAGGGAAAGGGACAGAGGGAAAGGAACGGAGGGAAAGGGACAGGGAGAAAGGGAAAAGGGACAGAGGGAAAGGAACGGAGGGAAAGGGACAGGGAGAAAGGGAAAGAGGGAAAGGGACAGGGAGAAAGGGAAAGAGGGAAAGGGACAGGGACAGGAAAAAAGACAGGAAGAAAAAGACGGAGGGAAAGGGACAGGGGTAGGGGGAAAAGGACAGCGGGAAAGGGACAGGGAAAAAGGGACGGACTGCTGTTGTGTGATGTGTAGCAGGTGGAGTTAATTTAGAGGGATATTAACTTTCTGTTTCATTACGATTAGCTTTAATTCTTTCTCTAAACCACAGGAGAGGAAGCGTGCTCAACATGTATTATTCCATTAGAGGTAACAAGCACGTTTACAAACACAACGCCTACACACACTTACAGACACACACACCATTTAAGAGTTAACAAGAAAGTTTATCACCTGAATTTAATCTATCACTGGAACATATGCTCTCAATCCAATCCACACCAACCAGAGAGGGAGTGTGTGTCTGTGACTGTATATATATATTTATGCATGTATGCAGGTCTGTGAGGTGAAGCGGAAGCTCCAAAGTCCTTATCCCTCCTCCTCTATCCCTCCCTCTCTATATCCCACCCTATCTATCCCTCCCTCTCTATCCCTCCCTCTACACCCCTCTCTCTGAGTCATCCTCTCCTCTCTTCAGGAGCATCATTAAAAGCAAGGCTGCTCCTCAGACAGACCGAAAGATAGGAGCCGGAGAAGAGACAGACCAGAGAGAGGGTGTGGGGGATGGAGAGACAGGAGAGAGAAAGAAATGGGGAAAAAATATGTAAGAAAATGTATGAAAGAGAGAAAGGTAAACATAGGGAGGAGAAAAATTGATAGAAGAAAAAAGAGAGAGAGAGAAAGAGGGAGAGTTAGGGCTGGGCAATATATTGAATTCATTAAATTAATTCTAATTTATGTTTTAGTGCGATGTTCCAAATGCCTGTATCGCAAGAATTAAGGTTTACGTTTTCATGTATTTTATGCATTTTTGGTCTTGTCTCCTTCTGTGCTGTGTGCACTGTGCACCTCCCCCCTCATACAGACACCAAGTCCCTCCTCCTTCTGTACTGTGCTGTGTGCACTGTGCACCTCCCCACTCACACAGACATCAAGTCCCTCCTCCTTCTGTACTGTGCTGTGTGCACTGTGCACCTCCCCACTCACACAGACATCAAGTCCCTCCTCCTTCTGTACTGTGCTGTGTGCACTGTGCACCTCCCCCCTCACACAGACATCAAGTCCCTCCTCCTTCTGTACTGTGCTGTGTGCACTGTGCACCTCCCCACTCACACAGACATCAAGTCCCTCCTCCTTCTGTACTGTGCTGTGTGCACTGTGCACCTCCCCCCTCACACAGACATCAAGTCCCTCCTCCTTCTGTACTGTGCTATGTGCACTGTGCACCTCCCCCCTCACACAGACATCAAGTCCCTCTCCTTGCTACTCAAAGCAACAAAGATAAAAGCTCACTTCTTTCTGTCTGATAACAAGCAGTTTCAGTTCGCTATTTGCATTTGAGATTTAGTCCAACATAAATTGCTCAATTCCCCTTCGAACAATTCCCTTTTTATGTCTGAAATCCCAAAATGTAGAACAGAGCAGACCCCACTAAAACAGGAGTATCAATAAACAGGATTTTGGAAAATGAATGCTCAGTTTGTCAAGTGCAGATTTGCAGTACAGCTAGCAGCATTATAGCCACACACCTATGTGTTAGCTTTCTAGTCAGGGAACTATTCAAATCAGCATTTATATCAGGAATTGGCAACTCATTCTCTTTCTGAGAAATAATAATCTTCTTATCCAGGTAGGCCACTTGATTTCAATATCCAAACAAAGTGAACAGGCTGTTGTTTACAGCATGTAATACATGTTGAGCTGTCCCCGAGCTGACAAGGTCAAAATCTGTCCTTCTGCCCCCGAACAAGGCAGTTAACCCACTGTTCCTAGGACCTCATCGTAAATAAGAATTTGTTCTTAACTGACTTACCTAGTTAAATAAAGGTAAAATAAAAAATAAATAATGTAATTGTTCAAACAGTTGGAGACGGACAGGAGGGTGTGTTCATAACAGCTCAACTGTTCTACCTTTTTAACAAGCAAATAGATTCAAGTTGGCTAGACTTGAAATATAAAGATTGGTTGGCTCGTCACTAGCAGGTACGCTTGTGCTCCAGGAGATCAGAGCTGGGTTCATGTTCAAGAAGCCTGCTACAAGTTGGTCATTATTAGTGGATATACATTGTGCATGGTCCTGGTTACATTTCTAACAAATAGGCCATTTTCAGGCATGGAGGCCAGATCAGTGATTATTGCCAAAAAAAGCAGGTAAAATAATTTTTGAGAAAATGGTTGTGGAAGGCTTATATTTAGCTTAGGTATAATTTTACAAGCCCTGAATTCATTAGATTGTTCTGATGGTTAGAAATGAAGAGTATTGCCCTTTAAATTGTGCAACCAAGCTTATTAAGAGAAAACGTTAAGAAATATATACATTTCGTGAATTGCCCATAAGTAAAAAAAAAACATATATTATTTTTAGGCCATATCGCCAGCCCTAGAGAGAGTGTGTGTGTCTGGTTATAATTGTCATTCGGGGCCATTCTCTGCTCTAAGGGAACGTCATGCTAGAAACGGCCCAACCTTCCATCTGAAATCAACAAATTAGCCGTGTGGACGGTACAGGCGTGTGTATGTGTGTGTGTATGTGGGGACAGGCATTGGAAAGGGCAGCTCTATCAGGCCCTACTCTAGCATGATAAAATGTTATTGCTGTTTTCCTGTAAATTGGCTCCGAGCGTGTGTGTGTGTGTGTGTGTGTGTGTGTGTTCTTGTTCCCTTCTGCGGCCAGGCTACAATGCAGCATAGGAGATTTATGGCTGTCTCCTCTCTAAACGATGACAGTCTTTGTCAACCCCCCTAATAAAGCTCCAGAGATGGACATAGACTCTCCATAGATGAACCAGTCACTGTTAGAAAGATAGGAAATTATATAAACACACTGTATGTGCAAGTGCACATATCTGTGTAGTACAGAGTGGTGTGTAAATCTCTGTTGATCTCTAGTCTCTAAATATGTGTGTTCTCTGTGTGTGTGTACTCAGGGTGCATTCCACAGTGTTTCCCCAATCATTCTTTTCAGCAGTATTGGAGGTGGGGGTCAGGAGAGTGGCCAAGGTTGCAGTTTTAGAGGCCTATTGGCCACAGAGAGAACATTTTACAAAGCAAATTTCCTGCAATTCTACACATTTTGTCATGTGGCTGAGAGAATTTTCAGTTTTAAAGCGACTTTCCTGCAATTCTACACATTTTGTCATGGCGTATGCCTTGTTCTTATGCTATCTGAGTGACTCAAACATTATAACAAAATCAATGGGTGCCCCATGCCATGACATTTTGGGAGTTTCAGATTCTCCCTGACCGACTAGTTTTTATTTTGGTGATTAGTTCTCAAAGATGATTTTGTTAAAAATATATTGGGTCATTATCTCTACATATTGTATATCTGGTTTTAGTCATTTAAGTTTACACAAAATGTTTTACCCCCCACCCAAAAAAAGAAATAATAATCATATTTACAAACATTTGCAGGGACTGCCGGTGCAGCATTGCTTAATGCATAAAAGCAAAACACTGCTCTATGTACGTATGTGTATGTGTACATTTGTACTCTGCGTCTGTGTGTGTGTGTGTGTGTGTGTGTGTGGTAGGAACAGTGGAGTGTGAATCTGTGTTGCTCTCATAATGCCTCAATATTTCAGAGGCCTAGTGGGGTGGATTTATGTCCGTCTGCCCATGACAGTTTTCCCCCTCCATCTCCACACAGATAAATCAGCTGCACTAAGGACACACACACTTACACACACCCAGGCACACGCATGGAGGCACACACGCACGGACAGAGCACGCACGCACCCACCCACCCACACACCCACCCACAAACACACACGCAGGCAAGCAAACGCATACAAACACACATTGCACGTACACACTGCACCAGAGGAAAATGTCACTCTGTGATAAGAGTCACTGACTCAAAGACACAAGAGGGTAGCATTATTTCAAACGTTGCTTGTCAGGGGGTTGGTAGCTGCAGATCAGCTTTAATATTGCAGATAGATTTTGGGTTCTAATACTTGTTTGCATCACTACATTTTCCCCCCAACCCTACTACCCCTCCCCTGATTGGAGTAAACTAACGGACAACAATACGTCTTCTACTACTTACAGCTATTTTTGCTCACATATACAGTACATGTAGTTAACTAATTATACAAATATTCCTCATACCACTTTTTCTCGAATCAAATGTATTTATATAGCCCTTCTTACATCAGCTGATATCTCAAAGTGCTGTACAGAAACCCAGCCTAAAACCCCAAACAGCAAGTAATGCAGGTGTAGAAGCACGGTGGCTAGGAAAAACTCCCTAGAAAGGCCAAAACCTAGGAAGAAACCTAGAGAGGAACCAGGCTATGAGGGGTGACCAGTCCTCTTCTGGCTGTGCCGGGTGGAGATTATAACAGAACATGGCCAAGATGTTCAAATGTTCACAAATGACCAGCATGGTCAAATAATAATAATCACAGTAGTTGTCGATTGTGCAACAAGTCAGCACCTCAAGAGTAAATGTCAGTTGGCTTTTCATAGCCGATCATTGAGAGTATCTCTACCGCTCCTGCTGTCTCTAGAGAGTTGAAAACAGCAGGTCTGGGACAGGTAGCACGTCCGGTGAACAGGTCAGGGTTCCATAGCCGCAGGCAGAACAGTTGAAACTGGAGCAGCAGCACGGCCAGGTGGACTGGGGACAGCAAGGAGTCATCATGCCAGGTAGTCCTGAGGCATGGTCCTAGGGCTCAGGTCCTGCAAGAGAGAGAAATAAAGAGAGAAAGAGAGAATTAGAGAGAGCATACTTAAATTCACACAGGACAACGGATAAGACAGGAGAAATACTCCAGATATAACAGACTGACCCTAGCCCCCCGACACATAAACTACTGCAGCATAAATACTGGAGGCTGAGACAGGAGGGGTCAGGAGACACTGTGGCCCCATCCGATGATACCCCAGGACAGGGCCAAACAGGCAGGATATAACCCCACCCACTTTGCCAAAGCACAGCGCCCACACCACTAGAGGGATATCTTCAACCACCAACTTACCATCCTGAGAAAAGGCCGAGTATAGCCCACAAAGATTTCCGTCACGACACAACCCAAGGGGGGGCGCCAACCCAGACAGGAAGACCACGCCAGTGACTCAACCCACTCAAGTGACGCACCCCTCCTAGGGACGGCATGGAAGAACACCAGTAAGCCAGTGACTCAGCCCCTGTAATAGGGTTAGAGGCAGAGAATCCCAGTGGAGAGAGGGGAACTGGCCAGGCAGAGACAGCAAGGGCGGTTCGTTGCTCCAGAGCCTTTCCGTTCACCTTCACACTCCTGGGCCAGACTACACCTACTGAAAAGGTGTCTTCAGTTAATTTTGCACGCCCAATTTTTCTGTATTTTATTTGTTAAAAAAGTTTGAAATATCCAATAAATTTCATTCCACTTCATGATTGTGTCCCACTTGTTGTTGATTCTTCACAAAAAATTACAGTTTTATATCTTTATGTTTGAAGCCTGAAATGTGGCAAAAGGTCGAAAAGTTCAAGGGGGCCGAATACTTTCGCAAGGCACTGTAATTGTCAGATTCAACAGAAGATCTCTTTGTTTCTTGGGACCTAGAACAAGCATCTCTGTTTTGTCCGACTTTAAAAGTAGAAAGATTGCAGCCATCCACTTCCTTAAGTCTGAAACACAGGCTTCTAGCGAGGGCAATTTTGGGGCTTCACCATGTTTCATTGAAATGTACAGCTGTGTGTCATCCGCATAGCAGTGAAATTTAACATTATGTTTTCGAATGACATCCCCAAGAGGTAAAATATATAGTGAAAACAATAGTGGTCCTAAAACGGAACCTTGAGGAACACCGAAATTTACAATTGATTTGTCAGAGGACAAACCATTCACAGAGACAAACTGATATCTTTCCAACAGATAAGATCTAAACCAGGCCAGAACTTGTCCGTGTAGACCAATTTGGGTTTCCAATCTCTCCAAAAGAATGTGGTGATCGATGGTATCAAAAGCAGCACTAAGCTCTAGGAGCACGAGGACAGATGCAGAGCCTCGGTCTGACGCCATTAAAAGGTAATTTACCACCTTCACAAGTGCAGTCTCAGTGCTATGATGGGGTCTAAAACCAGACTGAAGCGTTTCATATACATTGTTTGTCTTCAGGAAGGCAGTGAGTTGCTGCGCAACAGCTTTTTCTAACATTTTTGAGAGGAATGGAAGATTCGATATAGGCCGATAGTTTTTTATATTTTCTGGGTCAAGATTTGGCTTTTTCAAGAGAGGCTTTATTACTGCCACTTTTAGTGAGTTTGGTACACATCCGGTGGATAGAGAGCCATTTATTATGTTCAACATAGAAGGGCCAAGCACAGGAAGCAGCTCTTTCAGTAGTTTAGTTGGAATAGGGTCCAGTATGCAGCTTGAAGGTTTAGAGGCCATGATTATTTTCATCACTGTGTCAAGCGATATAGTACTAAAACACTTTAGTGTCTCCCTTGATCCTAGGTCCTGGCAGAGTTGTGCAGACTCAGGACAACGAAGCTTTGGAGGAATACGCAGATTTAAAGAGGAGTCCGTAATTTGCTTTCTAATGATCATGATCTTTTCCATAAAGAAGTTCATGAATTTATTACTGCTGAAGTGAAAGCCATCTTCTCTTGGGGAATGCTGCTTTTTAGTTAGCTTTGCGACAGTATCAAAAATAAATCTTGGATTGTTCTTATTTTCCTCAATTAAGTTGGAAAAATAGGATGATCGAGCAGCAGTGAGGGCTCTTCGATACTGCACGGTACTGTCTTTCCAAGCTAGTCGGAAGACTTCCAGTTTGGTGTGGCGCCATTTTCGTTCCAAATTTTCTGGAAGCTTGCTTCAGAGCTCGTGTATTTTCTGTATACCAGGGAGCTAGTTTCTTATGACAAATGTTTTTCGTTTTTAGGGGTCCAACTGCATGTAGGGTATTGCACAAGGTTAAATTGAGTTCCTCAGTTAGGTGGTTAACTGATTTTTGTCCTCTGACGTCCTTGGGTAGGCAGAGGGAGTCTGGAAGGGCATCAAGGAATCTTTGGGTTGTTTGAGAATTTATAGCACGACTTTTGATGCTCCTTGGTTGGGATCTGAGCAGATTATTTGTTGCGATTGCAAACGTAATAAAATGGTGGTCTGATAGTCCAGGATTATGGGGAAAAACATTAAGTTCCACAACATTTATTCCACAGGACAAAACTAGGTCCAGAGTATGACTGTGGCAGAGACATGTTGGACAAAACCCACTGAGTCGATGATGGCTCCGAAAGCCTTTTGGAGTGGGTCTGTGGACTTTTCCATGTGAATATTAAAGTCACCAAAAATTAGAATATTATCTGCTATGACTACAATGTCCGATAGGAATTCAGGGAACTCAGTGAGGAATGCTGTATATGGACCAGGAGGCCTGTAAACAGTAGCTATAAAAAGTGATTGAGTAGGCTGCATAGATTTCATGACTAGAAGCTCAAAGGACGAAAACGTCTTTGTTGTTTTTTTTGTAAATTGTAATTTAATATCGTAAATGTTAGCAACACCTCCGCCTTTGCGGGATGCACAGGGGATATGGTCACTAGTGTAACCAGGGGGTGAGGCCTCATTTAACACAGTAAATTCATCAGGCTTAAGCCATGTTTCAGTCAGGCCAATCACATCAAGATTATGATCAGTGATTAGTTCATTGACTATAACTGCCTTTGAAGTGAGGGATCTAACATTAAGTTGCCCTATTTTGAGATGAGAGGTATTACGATCTCTTTCAATAATGGCAGGAATGGAGGAGGTCTTTATTCTAGTGAGATTGCTAAGGCGAACACCGCCATGTTTAGTTTTGCCCAACCTAGGTCGAGGCACAGACACGGTCTCAATGGGGATAGCTGAGCTGACTACACTGACTGTGCTAGTGGCAGACTCCACTAAGCTGGCAGGCAGGCTAACAGCCTGCTGCCTGGCCTGCACCCTATTTCATTGTGGAGCTAGAGGAGTTAGAGCCCTGTCTATGTTCGTAGATAAGATGAGAGCACCCCTCCAGCTAGGATGGAGTCCGTCACTCCTCAACAGGCCAGGCTTGGTCCTGTTTCTGGGTGAGTCCCAGAAAGAGGGCCAATTATCTACAAATTCTATCTTTGGGAGGGGCAGAAAACAGTTTTCAACCAGCGATTGAGTTGTGAGACTCTGCTGTAGAGCTCATCACTCCCCCTAACTGGGAGGGGGTCAGAGACAATTACTTGATGCCGACACATCTTTCTAGCTGATTTACACTCTGAAGCTATGTTGCGCTTGGTGACCTCTGACTGTTTCATCCTAACATCGTTGGTGCCGACGTGGATAACAATATCTCTATACTCTCTACACTCGCCAGTTTTAGCTTTAGCCAGCACCATCTTCAGATTAGCCTTAACGTCGGTAGCCCTGCCCCCTGGTAAACAGTGTATGATCGCTGGATGATTCGTTTTAAGTCTAATACTGCGGGTAATGGAGTCGCCAATGACGAGGGTTTTCAATTTGTCAGAGCTAATGGTGGGAAGCTTCGGCGTCTCAGACCCAGTAACGGGAGGAGGAGAGACCAGAGAAGGCTCGGCCTCTGACTCCGACCAGCTGCTTAATGGGGAGAACCGGTTGAAAGTTTGTCGGCTGAATGAATAACACCGGTTGAGCATTCCTACAGCATTTCCTTCCAGAAGCCATGAGAAAATTGTCCGGCTGCGGGGACTGTGCGAGGGGATTTATACTAACGTTACTATCTGTACTTACTGGTGGCACAGACGCTGTTTCATCCTTTCCTACACTGAAATTACCCTTGCCTAACGATTGCGTCTGAAGCTGGGCTTGCAGCACAGCTATCCTCGCCTCAAGTCGATCGTTCTCCTGTATATTATGAGTACAACGACTGCAATTAGAAGGCATCATGATAATGTTACTACTTAGCTTCGGCTGTTGGAGGTCCTGACGAACCATGTCCAGATAAAACCTCCGGAGTGAAAAAGTTGAATGAAAAAAGTTGAGTGAGGGAAAAACTAAAAATATACTGCTCAAAAAAATAAAGGGAACACTAAAATAACACATCCTAGATCTGAATGAATGAAATAATCTTATTAAATACTTTTTTCTTTACATAGTTGAATGTGCTGAGAACAAAATCACACAAAAATAATCAATGGAAATCCAATTTATCAACCCATGGAGGTCTGGATTTGGAGTCACACTCAAAATTAAAGTGGAAAACCACACTACAGGCTGATCCAACTTTGATGTAATGTCCTTAAAACAAGTCAAAATGAGGCTCAGTAGTGTGTGTGGCCTCCACGTGCCTGTATGACCTCCCTACAACGCCTGGGCATGCTCCTGATGAGGTGGCGGATGGTCTCCTGAGGGATCTCCTCCCAGACCTGGACTAAAGCATCTGCCAACTCCTGGACAGTCTGTGGTGCAATGTGGCGTTGGTGGATGGAGCGAGACATGATGTCCCAGATGTGCTCAATTGGATTCAGGTCTGGGAACGGGCGGGCCAGTCCATAGCATTAATGCCTTCCTCTTGCAGGAACTGCTGACACACTCCAGCCACATGAGTTCTAGCATTGTCTTGCATTAGGAGGAACACAGGGCCAACAGCAACAGCATATGGTCTCACAAGGGGTCTGAGGATCTCATCTCGGTACCTAATGGCAGTCAGGCTACCTCTGGCGAGCACATGGAGGGCTGTGCGGCCCCCCAAAGAAATGCCACCCCACACCATGACTGACCCACCGCCAAACCGGTCATGCTGGAGGATGTTGCAGGCAGCAGAACATTCTCCACGGTGTCTCCAGACTGTCACGTCTGTCACGTGCTCAGTGTGAACCTGCTTTCATCTGTGAAGAGCACAGGGCGCCAGTGGCGAATTTGCCAATCTTGGTGTTCTCTGGCAAATGCCAAACGTCCTGCACGGTGTTGGGCTGTAAGCACAACCCCCACCTGTGGACGTCGGGCCCTCATACCACCCTCATGGAGTCTGTTTCTGACCGTTTGAGCAGACACATGCACATTTGTGGCCTGCTGGAAGTCATTTTGCAGGGCTCTGGCAGTGCTCCTCCTGCTCCTCCTTGCACAAAGGCGGAGGTAGCGGTCCTGCTGCTGGGTTGTTGCCCTCCTACGGCCTCCTCCACGTCTCCTGATGTACTGGCCTGTCTCCTGGTAGCGCCTCCATGCTCTGGACACTACGCTGACAGACACAGCAAACCTTCTTGCCACAGCTCGCATTGATGTGCCATCCTGGATGAGCTGCACTACCTGAGCCACTTGTGTGGGTTGTAGACTCCGTCTCATGCTACCACTAGAGTGAAAGGACCGCCAGCATTCAAAAGTGACCAAAACATCAGCCAGGAAGCATATGAACTGCGAAGTGGTCTGTGGTCCCCACCTGCAGAACCACTCCTTTATTGGGGGTGTCTTGCTAATTGTCTATAATTTCCACCTGTTGTCTATTCCATTTGCACAACAGCATGTGAAATGTATTGTCAATCAGTGTTGCTTCCTAAGTGGACAGTTTGATTTCACAGAAGTGTGATTGACTTGGAGTTACATTGTGTTGTTTAAGTGTTCCCTTTATTTTTTTGAGCAGTGTATAAACAGTAATTAAAAAGTAAAAACCGTAAAGTTGTTAGGTAGCAAAGTAAGGTTGGCAACAAAACGCACAGCAGCACGTGCTGGATTTTCACCCACAGCGGACAATCCACCATTCATTCTGATCTTAACTCCAACACGCCAATGTTCACAGATTAACCCATCTTTCCCAGTATAATACAATTGAGCTATTTCCTTCTGCAATACATCCCTATGTCTTACGAGGGTCCTGAACCTCCCTATCTGTAACATTTCTACCGATATTGGCCTAAAAATAAATACTTTACCCAAGAGTATAATGATATTTCACATTGACTGGTTGGTTTTTCAGATCCCCTAATAATACAGGTTGCAGGTCCATCTGAACCCTGATATTATGACATAACAACCATTCCTGGACCTGACTCCAAAAGCGAGCCACCGATGGACAGCACCAGAAACTATGTTCTATTGATTCTGTTTCCTTGTAACAGAGTCTGACAGTTCAATGCCCCATATAGTGAGCTTTCTTTTTGTATTTTATATAATAGCTTAAATTGAAACGAATGTATTGATGTGTCAATTGTTGTTTTATATGGCAGTTCACAGACCTGACGCCAAGGTATTGGGACACCAAAGACCTGTTCCCAACTGACTTGAATTTTGTGCGGCATAGGTGTCAAACCTTTTGACTTTAAGTGAAACTGATACATTTTTCGACTTATACTAATACTTTTAAGCCATTTATGGTTTTTAATAGGTGGAACAAAGACAAATTCTTTAATTTCTTCTTTAAGTAATTGGAGTTTTACAGTCTTATCGACTGAGGCAGCATCAGGGCTGGGAGTGGTGGGATATGTAATTGGTAAGCAGCTAAGTCTCAGGGCTGGGAGTGGTGGGATATGTAATTGGTAAGCAGCTAAGTCTCAGGGCTGGGAGTGGTGGGATATGTAATTGGTAAGCAGCTAAGTCTCAGGGCTGGGAGTGGTGGGACATGTAATTGGTAAGCAGCTAAGTCTCAGGGCTGGGAGTGGTAAATGCTGGTAGATATTTATTTGTAGAGTGAAGCCAAAATGTTGACATTTGGCTTTATACTCCAGCATTTTGGATTTGAGATCAAATGTTTCATATGAGGTGACAGTAAGAATGTCACCTTTTATTTGAGGGTATTTTCATACATCTCTGTTTTACCATTTAGAAATGAAAGCACGTTATGTATCTAGTCCCCCGTTTGAAGGTATGATAAGTATATGGACAAATTCACTTAAAGTGTATTCAATTCAGTCAAAAGTGTAGTATTTGGCTACATCAAGCTTGTGACTCTACATAATTGTTGGCTGCATTTTCAGTTTGTTTTGGTTATGTTTCAGATTATGTTGTGGCCAATAGAAATGAATGGTAAATAATTTATGTTGTAATTTTGGAGTTACTTTTATTGTAAATAAAAATATAATTTGTTTCTGAACACTTTTACATTCATGTGGATGGTACTATGATTACACATAATCATGAATGAATCGTGAATAATGAGTGAGAAAGTTAATGCTGGAGTATAGAGCCAAATTAAACATTTTACCTTCACTGTCCAAATAAATACATACAGGATTGTAGTTTGTAAGCAGCAGGGCTGGTTGGTTGTGAGTTGGCTTTACTGAGAGCTCAACCAGTCAATGTAAAATAGTCTCTTCATCAGTCTTCCTTTACCCCTGACAGCTCTAACAGAGGGGTAGGCTGACCCCCCCCCCCACACACACACACACCCACACCCACCAGCACCACAGTCTACAGTGCATTCAAAATGTATTCAGACCTCTTCCCTTTTTCCACATTTTGTTACATTACATCCTTATTCTAAAATTGATTAAATACAATTTTCCCTCATCAATCTACACACAATACCCCATAATCACAAAGCAAAAAAAAGGTTTTTAGAATTTTTTGCTAATTTATAAAAAAATATTTAAAAAAGGAAATATCACATTTGCATAAGTATTCAGACCATTTACTCAGTACTTTGTTGAAGCACCTTTGGCAGTGATTACAGCCTCGAGTCTTCTTGGGTATGACGCTACAAGCTTGGCACACCTGTATTTGGGGAGTTTCTCCCATTCTTCTCTGCAGATCCTCTAAAGCTCTGTCAGGTTGGTTGGGGAGCATTGCAGCACAGCTATTTTCAGGTCTCTCCAGAGATGTTTGATCAGGTTCAAGTCTGGGCTCTGGCTGGGCCACTCAAGGACATTCAGAGACTTGTCACAAAGCCACTCCTGTGTTGTCTTGGCTGTTTGCTTAGGGTCATTGTCCTGTTTGAAGGTGAACCTTCACCCCAGTGAGGTCCTGAGTGCTCTGAAGCAGGTTTTCATTAAGGATCTCTCTGTACTTTTCTCCGTTCATCTTTCCCTCAATCCTGACTAGTCTCCCAGTCTCGGCCTCTGAAAAACATCCCCACAGCATGATGCTGCCACCACTATGCTTCACCTCCCTGACCAAGACCCTTCTCCCCCGATTGCTCAGTTTGACCGGGCGGCCAGCTCTAGGAAGAGTCTTGGTGGTTCCAAAAGTCTTTCATTTAAGAATAATGGAGGCCACTGTGTTCTTGGGGACCTTCAATGCTGCAGACATTTTTTGGTACCCTTCCCCAGATCTGTGCCTCGATACAATCCTGTCTCGGCGCACTACGAACAATTCCTTTGACCTCATGGCTTATTTTTTGCTCTGACATGTACTGTCAACTGTGGGACCTTATATAGATAGGTGTGTGCCTTTACAAATCATGTCCAATCAATTGAATTTACCACAGGTGGACTTCAATCACGTTCTAGAAACATCTCAAGGATGCTCAATGGAAACAGGATGCACCTGTGCTCAATTTCGAGTCTCATAGCAAACGGTCAGAATATTTTGTAAATAAGGTATTTGTTTTTTATTTGTAATAAATGTGCAAAGATTTATAAAACCCTGTTTTAGCTTTTTCATTATGGTGTATTGTGTGTAGACTGATAAGGATTTGTTTTTATTTAATCCCTTTTAGAAAAAGGATGTAACGTAACAACATGTGGAAAAAGGGAAGAGGTCTGAATAGTTTCTGAATGTACTGTACACACTCCTGTCTCCTTGGTTTTAGTTTTTAGTTTTTTTTAGGGGGCAGATCAGATGTAATATTGCAGATAAGATTGTGGGTCTTCCAATACTTGTTGTCCTTAAACCATTTTACCACAACTTTGGAAGTAAGCTTGGGGTCATTGTCCATTTGGAAGACCCATCAATGTAATTGTCTGCATAATCTCCAATCCCCAATATTTTTTTTGTAAATATATATTTATAAAATATGTTCTCCTTTATTATTTTTCCCTAACCCTACCATCCCTCCCCTAATTGAAGTGAACTAATGGACAACAACACTTAGGCTTCTACTTCCAGCTTATACAGTTGAAGTCGGAAGTTTACATACACCTTAGCCAAATACATTTAAACTCCGTTTTTCACAATTCCTGACATTTAATCCTAGTAAAAATTCCCTGCCTTAGGTCAGTTAGGATCACCACTTTATTCTAAGAATGTGAAATGTCAGAATAATAGTAATAATATTATTATTAATATTATTATAAATAATATTAATTTATTTCATCACATTCCCAGTGAGTCAGAAGTTTACATACACTCAATTAGTATTTGGTAGCATTGCCTTTAAATTGTTTAACTTGGGTCAAATGTTTTGGGAAGCCTTCCACAAGCTTCCCACAATAAGTTGGGTGAATTTTGGCCCATTCCTCCTGACAGAGCTGGTGTAACTGTGTCAGGTTTGTAGGCCTCCTTGCTCACACAGCTTTTTCAGTTCTGCCCACAAATGTTCTATAGGATTGAGGTCAGGGCTTTGTGATGGCCACTCCAATACATTGTTGTCCTTAAACCATTTTGCCACAACTTTGGAAGTAAGCTTGGGGTCATTGTCCATTTGGAAGACCCATTTGCGACCAAGCTTTAACTTCCTGACTGATGTCTTGAGATGTTGCTTCAATATATCCACATAATTTTCCTACCTCATGATGCCATCTATTTTGTGAAGTGCACCAGTCCCTCCTGCAGCAAAGCACCCCCACAACATGATACTGCCACCCCCGTGCTTCATGGTTGGGATGGTGTTCTTTGGCTCGCAAGGCTCCCCCTTTTTCCTCCAAACATAACGATGGTCATTATGGCCAAACAGTTCTATTTTTGTTTCATCAGACCAGAGGACATTTCTCCAATAAGTATGATCTTTGTCCCCATGTGCAGTTGCAAACCATAGTCTGGCTTTTTTATGGTGGTTTTGGAGCAGTGGCTTCTTCCTTGCCTAGCGGCCTTTCAGGTTATGTCGATATAGGACTCGTTTTAATGTGGATATAGATACTTTTATACCTGTTTCCTCCAGCATCTTCACAAGGTCCTTTGCTGTTGTTCTGGGATTGATTCGCACTTTTCGCACCAAAGAATTTTGATCTCTAGGAGACAGAACGCGTCTCCTTTCTGAGCGGTATGACGGCTGCGTGGTCCCATGGTGTTTACACTTGCGTACTATCGTTTGTACAGATGAACGTGGTACCTTCAGGCATTTTCAAATTGCTCCCAAGGATGAACCAGACTTGTGGAGGTCTACAATTTTTTTCTGAGGTCTTGGCTGATTTCTTTTGTTTTTGCCATGATATCAAGCAAAGAGGCACTGAGTTTGAAGGCAGGCCTTGAAATACATCCACAGGTACACCTCCAATTGACTCAAATGATGTCAATTAGCCTATCAGAAGCTTCTAAAGCCATGACATCATTTTCTGGAATTTTCCAAGGTGTTTAAAGGCACAGTCAACTTAGTGTATGTAAACTTCTGACCCACTGGAATTGTGATCCAGTGAATTATAAGTGAAATAACAATTGTAAACAATTGTTGGAAAAATTACTTGTGTCATGCACAAAGTAGATGTCCTAACCGACTTGTCAAAACTATAGTTTGTTAACAAGAAATGTGTGGAGTGGTTGAAAAACGGGTTTTAATGTCTCCAACCTAAGTGTATGTAAACTTCTGACTTCAACTGTACATATTTTACTGACACAGTATTTCACAATATTTATCTTTGTTTGTTTTTAGTCCCATCCATCAGCTATCCTCAACCCCTCCCATCTATCTCTGAACACCATCCAGTTTGGATTGCTATTTGCCATATATTTTTAACTGTGCTGTTTCACAAAAGTTCTGAACCTTTCTATTCTCATAGATTCTACTGATTGTAAATTAAAATAAACATTTTTGCTAAGAGTATTATTACATTATTGATCGATTGACTATGACTTTTTAAATCACCCAGTAGTGCTATTTGCAGAGTTAGCTCCAGGTAAATGTTGCAATTATTCAGCCATTCTTGAACCTGCGACCAAAAACAAGCTACATTTGGATAGTACCACATTTCAGGTAAGACCCAGATGCAGACAACGTCGAAGTAACAACAGTTTATTCATCAAACAGGGGCTGGAAAAAGCAGGTCCTGGATAGGCAGAGGTCGGTAATCCAGATAGGTGGGGCAAAGGTACAGGACGGCAGGCAGGCTCAGGGTCAGGGCAGGCAAAGGTACAGGATGGCAGGCAGGCTCAGGTTCAGGGCAGGCAAAGGTACAGGATGGCAGGCAGGCTCAGGGTTAGGGCAGGCAAAGGTACAGGATGGCAGGCAGGCTCAGGGTCAGGGCAGGCAAAGGTACAGGATGGCAGGCAGGCTCAGGGTTAGGGCAGGCAAAGGTACAGGATGGCAGGCAGGCTCAGGGTCAGGGCAGGCAAAGGTACAGGATGGCAGGCAGGCTCAGGGCAGGCAAAGGTACAAGATGGCAGGCAGGCTCAGGGTCAGGGCAGGCAAAGGTACAGGATGGCAGGCAGGCTCAGGGCAGGCAAAGGTACAAGATGGCAGGCAGGCTCAGGGTTAGGGCAGGCAAAGGTACAGGATGGCAGGCAGGCTCAGGGCAGGCAAAGGTACAAGATGGCAGGCAGGCTCAGGGTTAGGGCAGGCAAAGGTACAGGATGCCAGGCAGGCTCAGGGCAGGCAGAATGGTCAACACCGGGAAACCTAGGAAACAGGAACAATAGAGAGACAGGAGCAGAGGGGAAAAGGCTGGTAGGCTTGACAGAACAAAACGAACTGGCAACAGACAAAAGGAGAACATAGGTATAAATACACAGGGGATAATGGGGAAGATGGGCGACACCTGGAGGGGGGTGGAGACAATCACAAAGACAGGTGAAACAGATCAGTGTGACACCGTCTTCGTAGCAAAATCTGCAGAGCTGGGATGGTTGTATCCCCCTTATATATACTCAGCAAAAAAGAAACGTCCTCTCACTGTCAACTGCGTTTATTTTCAGCAAACTTAACATGTGTAAATATTTGTATGAACATAACAAGATTCAACAACTAAGACATAAACTGAACAAGTTCCACAGACATGTGACTAACAGAAATTGAATAATTTTTCCCTGAACAAAGGGAGGGTCAAAATCAAAAGTAACAGTCAGTATCTGGTGTGGCCACCAGCTGCATTAAGTACTGCAGTGCATCTCCTCCTCATGGACGGCACCAGAATTGCCAGTTCTTGCTGTGAGATGTTACCCCACTCTTCCACCAAGGAACCTGCAAGTTCTCTGACATTTCTGGGGGGAATGGCCTGAGCCCTTACCCTCCGATCCAACAGGTCCCAGACGTGCTTAATGGGATTGAGATCTGGGCTCTTCGCTGGCCATGGCAGAACGCTGACATTCCTGTCTTGCAGGAAATCACACACAGAACAGGTAGTATGGCTGGTGGCATTGTCATGCTGGAGGGTCATGTCAGGATGAGCCTGCAGGAAGGGTACCACATGAGGGAGGAGGATGTCTTCCCTGTAACGCACAGCGTTGAGATTGCCTGCAATGACAACAAGCTCAGTCCGATGATGCTGTGACACACCGCCCCAGACCATGATGGACCCTCCACCTCGATCCTGCTCCAGAGTACAGGCCTCGGTGTAACTCTCATTCCTTCGACGATAAACGCGAATCCGACCATCACCCCTGGTGAGACAAAACCAGGACTCGTCAGTGAAGAAAACTTTTTGCCAGTCCTGTCTGGTCCAGCGACGGTTGGTTTGTGCCCATAGGCAACGTTGTTGCCGGTGATGTCTGGTGAGGACCTGCCTTTCAACAGGCCTATAAGCCCTCAGTCCAGCCTCTCTCAGCCTATTGCGGACAGTCTGAGCACTGATTGTTGTTGCCATCCTGTACCTGTCCCGCAGGTGTGATGTTCGGATGTACCGATCCTGTGCAGGTGTTGTTACATGTGGTCTGCCACTGCGAGGACAATCAGCTGTCTGTCCTGTCTCTCTGTAGTGCTGTCTTAGGCGTCTCACAGTACGGACATTGCAATTTATTGCCCTGGCCACATCTGCAGTCCTCATGCCTTCTTGCAGCATGCCTAAGGCACGTTCTCGCAGATGAGCAGAGACCCTGGGCATCTTTCTTTTGGTGTTTTTCAGAGTCAGTAGAAAGGCCTCTTTAGTATCCTAAGTTTTCATAACTGTGACCTTAATTGCCTACCGTCTGTAAGCTGTTAGTGTCTTAACGACTGTTCCACAGGTGCATGTTCATTAGTTGTTTATGGTTCATTGAACAAGCATGGAAAATGGTGTTTAAACCCTTTACAATGAAGATCTGTGAAGTTATTTTTATGAATTATCTTTGAAAGACAGGGTCCTGAAAAAGGGGCATTCCTTTTTTTGATGAGTTTATAACATTCTATTGGTTGAAAGAATATTGCATAATAATTTATATGGAAAATCATTTTGAAGCCAGCATTATTTTGTGTATCAGTTCATAAACCATGTGCCATGGAATCGGTACATCTAAAATCTCTTCACAACTATTTTGCAATCTACAGTATATGGCACAGCTGTCTCCTTATTCCGATATACTGTAGGCCTTAATACTCTCCAAACACAATGCAAAAGAAACCTCAAAACAGCACACTACCAGTTCAGGTCCAAGACAAAAATCCTCTTTAAAAAGACCATAAACCTATTCATGGTGAAGGGAAGTGGAACTGAGATGAAGGATTGCTAAACAGGGTTAGTGGTTAACTGTACCTGATGAAGGCTTGCTAAACAGGGTTAGTGGTTGACTGTACCTGATGAAGGATTGCTAAACAGGGTTAGTGGTTAACTGTACCTGATGAAGGCTTGCTAAACAGGGTTAGTGGTTGACAGGCTCACAGACACATTGCTAGATGATTTACCAGTGAAGAAGTAAGTCTTGTCCAAGCCAGAACGGCCCATAGGGGCAAGAGCCTTTCTCCGGTCTCTGTAGCCTATAAATATACCCCCTGGACAAGACACTAGGTTCACCAGTGAGGGCCCTATCCAAAACAAACGCTACATCATGTCAGTCTCATGAAGGTGTTATGAAGGGTAACATGAATTGCTGCCAGAAAGCTCTCTCACAGTACAAGAAGACTTTTAATAGCAGCCAGATTATTTTATTTGATCTAAGGAGCTCAGCACCAGTTAACCACTTTATGTGTAGAGACAATCTGGGATGACCTGGGATAGGGTTGTTGTTTGTGTTGTGATGGAACAGGAGTGTTAAGGAGAGGCACACCAGAGGGACAGGGGGCGTCTTTAAAAGCCGATTGTTCCCATCATCCTCCACACGACCCCCATGGGAGGGGTCCCATTGTCCCCTCGCCCCCCCCCCCCCCCCCCCCCCCCACCCCAGTCTCCTCTTTCTCCTTCACTCACTCACACAACTCTGTCACACACACCCCAAAGCCGACAGCTGTGCCCGAGCCCCCCCCCCCCTGGGAGTATCAGTGACAGCCGTGAGGGGTAATTAACTTTACACTTTATCATGTTCAATTAGGCCTCACACACACACACACACACACACACTCCCCCATCCCCCCAGTGCCTGATGGCTTAAGGAGCGTTCCGTGTTTTGTCAAGGACCTCTCCGCCCCCTGACGGGTCCTGATGACACAGATAGATGGCCAGAGACATGCCAGATTAACACAGAAATAAAACAGATAAAACAGAGGCGGAACCCCCCCTCCCAAATCTCATCTGCCACGGCCCAGCCCCTTAATGTACCATTGATTAACCACTAAACACATACACGCACGCACACACACACAAATTGTTGTTACCTGTAAGTATTCAAAGAGCACAACTTCTCCATACTGTATTCTGGTGATAGGTAAAGCACTCACACCTATACTATCTAGATATTTAGAAACCTAGGGTTAAATCCATAGAACAGGCTGTGCTTGGTAACAGTGTCATAAGGCCCATCCACAACCACCTAAAGAGAAATACATCTTAACAACACTGTAAGAGTTGTCTGTATTTAGAGTGTCTTAATAATGGGAAGTGTGTGTGTTTGTTTGTCTTGTCTATGAGAGTGTGTGGTGTGTGTATGAGTGTGCTTGACGAAGTCTGAGGTTTGTGTGTGTGTGTGTGTGTGTGTGTGTGTGTGTGTGTGTGTGTGTGTGTGATCAGTCTTCAGGGTGCTGTGTTGCTCTAATGAAAGGCCTAATAATGTTGGTGTTAATAATTAAAGAGGAATTAGGAGGGAGAGAAAAGAGCTGAAACAACACAACCAGGAGGAGGAGAGAGGGAGTAGAGGAGAGAGGAGGAGATAGCAGAAGGGGGAGAGGAGAGATGGGGGAGGTAGAGAAGGGAGGAGAGAGGAAAAGGAGATGGGGAGAGAGGTGGATGAGAGGGAAAGAGGGGAGAAACAAAAGAGTAGCTGAAGGAAAACTGTGAGTTGACTGTACTGTATGTTGCTGTTGTCCATTGAGTAATGGCATGCATTACCCTAACAATCCCGCTCTTCCTACCCTCTCGCACACTGATAATTAGCTGTCTGTCTGCGACTGTGTGTGTGTGTGTGTGTGTGTGTGTGTGTGTGTGTGTGTGTGTGTGTGTGTGTGTGTGTGTGTGTTGAAACAGGGAGGGCTCGTCATTTTCGGCCACATAATAACCCCCGTCCATATTGCAGCAGCTGTTTATGGACCACAACACACACACTCAACATAAGCTCCACACAGGCTCTATCTTAGAAAAAGAAGAGGGAGATAGAGAGATTGAGTTATCAAGAGAATAATAGAGACAGAGAGATTTTCTGAATCCCAATCACCATACATTCAACCATCAACATTCACACTAATAAGGCCTATATAATGCTGACAGAACCAAAGCCAAGCAGCATTGCAAATTTCCACTGGTTCATTAGTGGGAGATGACTGGGGACAGGATCACTAAAGACGAGATTATTGATATCACAGTCAACATGCTGATCAATATACATCGCTAGACAGAGGGAGGGGGGGAGAGAGAGAAGGTGAAGAGAGAGGGATGTGCAATGAAAGAGGGAGAGAAAGAAACTAAGTGAGAGAGAGGTGGAGAGTGAATACTTTCTCTGCACTGCTTGTTTACCTCCCCCTCCCTCCCTCTCCCTCTCTCTCCCTCTCTCTATCTCAGAACTAATCACACATAATAAGCTCCTATGATCTGTAGTGGATTTCTAGAAGCAGTGACAGAGGGATGATGGAAGATCGCCGTGTAGGAAGAAGAACACATCATTAGCATAACAGAGAGTGTGTTCTTCAAAATGTGTGTGTGTGTGTGTTGAGGGGCGTCCCGTGGCCCAGTCAGTCCGTCATAGATGGATAAAACAGGAATCCTAATGAAGCTGTGGGAGCATTGGGAACGCTGCCTGTTCCAGTCTGTCCCATCCATCCCACAGGAGAATGACACTCCTGCATTGTTAACACAGACTTGCCACACATCGCCCCCTAGGGCTAGCTGAAGGGGATATACCCAGAGAGAGAAAAGGTTTGACAAACTGAGGGGGAGAGAGACAGGCCGTTAGGAAGAGGTAGAGACCTGGATGCTCAGGTCTATAGTGAGGGACTAGGAGGGAGGTAGAGAAAGAGAGGTAGAGGCAGAGGCAGAGAGAAAGAAAGAGGGAGAGAAAGGGAAGGGAAGAGGAGGCAGAGAGAGAGAAAGGGAAGGAGGCAGAGAGAGAGAGAAAAATGGAAAGGGAGAGAGAAAGAGAAAGAGAAAGAGAAAGGGAAAGAGAGAGAGAGGGAGAGAGAGAGAGAGAGAGAGAGAGAGAGAGAGAGAGAGAGAGAGAGAGAGAGAGAAAGAAATACGGAAAGAGAGAGGGAGCGAGAGATAAAGGGAAAGAGAGAGAGAGAGAGCAAGAGAGCGAGAAAGGAAAAGGGACAGAGAGAGAGAGCGAGAGAGAGAGAAAGGGAAAGAGAGAGAGAGGGAGAGAGAGGGAGAGAGGGAGAGAAAAGGAAAGAGAGAGAGAGAGCAAGAGAGAGATAAAGGGAAAGAGAGAGAGAATGAGCGATAGAGAGGGAGAGAGAGAAAGGGAAAGAAAGAGCGAGAGAGAGGGAGAGAGAGATAAATGGAAAGAGAGAGATATAAAGGGAAAGAGCGAGAGAGAGAGAGAGAGAGAGAGAAAGGGAAAGAGAGTGAGTGAGAGAGAGAGAGGGAGAGCGCTAAAAGGAAAGAGAGAGAGAGTGCGAGCGCGAGAGAGAGAAAGGGAAAGAGAGAGAGAAAGGGAAAGAGCGAGAGAGAGAGGGAGAGATAAAGGGAAAGAGAGAGAGGGAGAGAGAGAGAGATAGGGCGAAAGAGAGAAAGGGAAAGAGAGACAGAGGGAGAGAGAGAGAAAGAGAGAGAGAAAGGGAAAGAGAGAGAGAGAGAGACTACATTGCATATTAGAAACACAAGCACAAACACAAAGCAAAATGCAGTGCTATGTGGCCCTAAATCGACAATGGCTAAATATTTGACCCTGCTTACTGATCAAAACCTTAGAAAAACCTTGACAAATTACAGGCTCAGTGAGCACAGCCTTGCCATTGAGAAGGGTAGACACAGGAAAACCTGGCTCCCTGTAGAGGAAAGGCTGTGCAACCACTGCACAACAGCAGAACCTGAGACAGAGCTGCATTTCCTGACAAAATGTCAAAAAATATAAAACAATTAGAGAGTGTCATTTCCCCAAATTTGAAACCCTTATTCAAGGTTTCAAAGACCTCTCTGATGAGAGTAGGCTACCCGTCCTGTTGGGGGAGGACGCAGAGAGCTGTGGGTTGGCAGCGCACTACATTGCTGCCTGCCATAAGATGAGGGACAGTGTCTGACAGACCAATCAACCTGCACATGTCCTCTACTGTATGATTATTGTTATTGTTCAATGTATGGTTATTTTGACCCTTCGTTATTGTTGTTACTGTTGTCCCGTTGACAATTTTTATTCTCATTATTTTCATATTGTAAATATCCAAAGTAAGCTTTGGCAATATGTACATTGTTACGCCATGCCGATAAAGCAAATTGAATTGAATTGAGAGAGAGAGAAAGAGAGAGAGAGAGAGAGAGAGAGAGAGAGAGAGAGAGAGAGAGAGAGAGAGAGAGAGAGAGAGAGAGAGAGAGAGAGAGAGGGGAAAGGGAGAGAGAGAGAAGGGGAAAGTGAGAGAGAGAGAAGGGGAAAGGGAGAGAGAGAAGGGGAAAGGGGGGAGAGAGAGAGAGGGGGAAAGGGAGAGAGACAGACAGAGAGACAGAGAGAGAGAGAGAGTGAAAGGGAGAGAGAGAGAGAGAGAGAGAGAGAGAGGGAGAGGGAAAGGGGGAGAGAGAGCGAGAGCGAGAGAGAGAGAGAGAGAGAGAGAGAGAGAGAGAGAGAGAATGGTAAATAGAGACCGAGACCAGGATAGCTGAGCCTCTATTCTCTGAGAAACAATTCCCTTGGGAAAGAGCAGACAAGAGTCCCTCTTATCCTGCTCCAGGGACAAGTAATGGCTGGCCAACATGGAACCCGGAGGCCCAGTCGAACCAGCCTCACCACGGTACAACCACGGTTAGACCACGGTGAGCTGGCGTTGGTATTAATGACCGTTAGAGAGAGGGGACAGCCAAAGCCACTCCTAGTCCAACATGCTGGGAGGTAGATTCAATGACTGGGAGGCTTAAAGAGGCTTCCTTTCCTTGTCTCCTCTCCTTCAAAGAGAGAGGGTGAGCTGGGGTGGGAAGGGGGAAGAAGATCAGAGTGAACTCTGGTTTCTGTCATGTTCTAACGAGAGCTGAATTAATTTGCTCTTGTTTCATTACAGACAAATAATTAACTGAAGCGATTCATTAGTCTTATAGCCTTTTAAACTTGAGCCCTTTTTGAAGCGGTCTGTCTCTGTGTGTGTGTGTGTGTGTGTGTGTGTGTGTGTGTGTGTGTGTGTGTGTGTGTGTGTGTGTGTGTGTGTGTGTGTGTGTGTGTGTGTGTGTGTAGCATCAGGGACAGGTGCGGATCCCAAACTTGGCCGTGGTGGAGACGTCAGCCTGGGCTTCTGAGGCAATATCCACAGGGTTACGAGGCTGTGTAAAGCAGTAGGCACTTTTATTGGTGGTAGGGTTCAATTAAACTACATGTCTGAGTATGAGGTTGTACAAACACACACACACGCGGTGGCTGTTCCCACGCAGTAGAAGTGAAGGACACATTTGACCGTGTTTCTGTAGAATCCCCTTTACAGGACACTCCTATAGCACTACCGACAGCATTAGGACATGGGGCCATATGTATCAAGAGTCTCAGAGTAAGAGTGATTTAGGATCAGTTTACCTTTTAGATCACAATGAATGGTATTCCATGGACGGGGCAGGATCTGATCCTAGATCAGCACTCCTGCTATCAGACGCCTGATACATACGGCCCGTGGCTGATTTCTACCAGAGCCCACACACTTGAAGAGGGAACTCGGGCCCTGCAGGTACATTACATGACCAAAAGTATGTGGACACCTGCTCGTCGAACATCTCAATCCAAAATCATAGGCATTAATATGGAGCTGGTGCCCCCTTAGCTACTATAACAGCCTCCACTCTTCTGGGAAGGCTTTCCACTAGATGTTGGAACATTGCTGCAGGGACATGCTTCCATTCAGCCACAAGAGCATTAGTGAGGTCAGGCACTGATGTTGGGCGATTAGGCCTGACTCGTAGTGGGCATTCCAATTCATCCCAAAGGTTTTCGATGAGGTTGAGATCAGGGCTCTGTGCAAGCCAGTCAAGATCTTCCAAACCATTTCTCTATAGACCTTTTGCATGGGGGCATTGGCATGCTGAAACAGGAAAGGGCCTTGCCCAAACTGTTGCCAAAAAGTTGGAAGCACAGAAGCACCTAGAATATCATTGTATGCTGTAGCATACGGTAGTGAGTGTTCCAATCGAGGACAGACGATTTTTACGCGCTATGCGCTTCAGCACTCGGCAGTCCCGTTCTGTGAGCTTGTGTGGCCTACCACTTCGCTGCTAAGCCGGTGTAGCTCCTAGACGTTTCCAAAACAGCACTTACAGTTGACCGGGGCAGCTCTAGCAGGGCAGAAATTTTACAAACTGACTTGTTGGAAAGGTGGCATCCTATGACTGTGCCAAGAAGAGATGGCTGCCGTTTTACGGGCTCCTAACCAACTGTGCTATTTTGTTAGTTTTTGTAACTTCTTTTTTTACTTATTTTGTAGATAATGTTGTTGCTACCGTCTTTTATGACCGAAAATAACTTCTGGACATCAGAACAGCGATATCTCACCTCGAACTGGACAAAGATTTTTCTTTAACGAGTCCGACACGAAGGATATTCAGCTTTCTCGGGAATGGGCCCAAATCCCTGTCATTTGCGTGAAGAAAAGACGAGAAAAAGGGGGCGGAGGTCGGGCTGCCTTCTGAGAATTCGTAGGTGAGTGAGTAAACCTCCACTACCATCTGTTCTATTGGCCAACGTGCAATCACTGGAAAACAAAATGGATGGTATATGATCAAGACTATCCTACCAACGGAATATTAAAAACTGTAATATCTTAGGTTCACCGAGTTATGGCTGAACAACGACACGGATAAGATAGAGCTGGCGGGATTTTACATGCATTGGCAGGACAGAGAAGCTACGTCTGGTAAGACGAGGGCCGGGGTGTGTGTCTATTTGTCAAAAACTACTGGTGTGCAATGTCTAAAATTAAAGAAGTCTCGAGGTATTGCTCGCCTGAGGCAGAGTACCTTATGATAAGCTGTAGACCACACTATCTACCAAGAGAGTTCTCATCTATATTATTAGTAGCCGTCTATTTATCTCCACAGACCGATGCTGGAACTAAGACCGCACTCAAGAAAAACAAGAAAATTATCATCCAGAAGCGGCGCTCCTAGTGGCCGGGGACTTTAACACAGGCAAACTTAAATCTGTTTCACCTAATTTCTACCAGCATGTGCAACCAGAGGAAGAAAGAAAACTCTAGACCACCTTTACTCCACACAGAGACGTGTACAAAGCTCTCCCCAGCCCTCCATTTGGCAAATCTGACCATAATTCTATCCTCCTGATTCCTGCTTACAAGCAGAAACTAAAGCAGGAAGTACCAGTGACTTGCTCAATACGGAAGTGGTCAGATGACGCGAATGCTACGCTACAGAAATGTCTGTGAGCACAGACTGGAATATGTTCTGGGATTCATCCAATGGCATTGAGGAGTATACCACCTCAGTCATCGGCTTCATCAATAAGTGCATCGACGATGTCGTCCCCACAGTGACTGTACTTTCATATCCCAACCAGAAGCCATGGATTACAGGCAACATCCACACTGAGCTAAAGGCTAGAGCTGCCGCTTTCAAGGAGCGGGACACTAATCCAGATGCCTATAAGAAATCCCTCTACGCCCTCAGACGAACCGTCAAACAGGCAGAGCGTCAATACAGGACTAAGATTGAATCCTACTACACCGGCTTTGACGCTCATCGTATGTGGCAGGGCTTGAAAACTATTACGGACTACAAAGGGAAACCTAGCCGCAAGCTGCCCAGTGATGTGAGCCTACCAGACAAGCTAAAAGCCTTTTCTGCTCGCTTCGAGGCAAACAACACTGAAGCATGCATGAGAGCACCAGCTGTTCCAGACGACTGTGTGATAATGCTCTCGGTAGCCTATGTGAGCAAGACCATTAAACAGGTCAACACTCCCAAAGCAGCGGGGTGAGACGAGACAGATTACCAGGACGTGTACTCAAAGCATGCACGGACCAACTGGCAAGTGTCTTCACTGACATTTTCAACGTCTCTCTAACCGAGTCTGTAATACCTACATGTTTCAAGCAGACCACCATAGTCCCTGTGCCCAAGGAAGCGAAGGTAACCTGCCTAAATGATTACCACCCTGTAGCACTCACATCAGTAGCCATGAAGTGCTTGTAAAGGCTGGTTATGGCTCAGATCAACAGCATCATCCCGGATACCCTAGACACACTCCAATTCACATACCACCCCATCAGATCCACAGATGATGCAATCTCAATCCACACTGCCCTTGACAAAGGGAACACCTATGTGAGAATACTGTTCATTGACTACAGCTCAGCTAAGGACCCTGGGACTAAACACCTCCCTCTGCAACTGGATCGTGGACTTCCTGACGGGCCGCCCCCAGGTGGTAAGGGTAGGCAACAACACGTCTGCCACGCTGATCCTCAATACTGGGGCCCCTTTGGAGTGTGTGCTTAGTCCACTCCTGTACTCCCTGTTCACCCATGACTGCATGGCCAAACACGACTCCAACACCATCATTAAGTTTGCTGACGACACAACAGTGGTAGGCCGGATCACCGACAATGATGAGACAGCCTATAGGGAGGTCAGAGACCTGGCAGTGTGGTGCCAGGACAACAACCTCTCCCTCAATGTGAGCAAGACAAAAGAGCTGATCGTGGACTACATGAAAATGTGGGCCGAACAGGCCCCCATTAACATCAACGGGGCTGTAGTGGAGCGGGTTGAGAGTTTCAAATTCCTTGGTGTCCACATCATCAATGAACTATCAAGTTCTACAGCTGCACCATCGAGAGCATCCTGACCAGTTGTATCACCGCCTGGTATGGCAACTGCTTGGCATCTGACCGTAAGGCGCTACAGAGGGTACATCACTGGGGCCAAGCTACCTGCCATCCAGTACCTATAAACTAGGCAGTGTCCAAGGAAAGCCCAGAAAATTGTGAAAGACTCCAGTCACCCAAGTCAATGACTGTTCTCTCTGCTATCGCACGGCAAGCGGTACCGGAGCGCCAACTCTAGGACCAAAAGGCTCCTTAACAGCTTCTACCTCCAAGACATAAGACTGCTGAACAATTAATAAAATGACCACCCAGACAATTTACATTGACCCCTCCTATTTGTTTTTACACTGCTGCTACTCGCTGTTTATTATCTATACATACTCACTTTACCCCTACCTACATGTACAAATTACCTCGACTAACCTGTACCCCTGCACATTGACTCGGTACCGGTACCCCCTGTATATACAGTTGAAGTCGGAAGTTTACATACACTTTGGTTGGAGTCATTAAAACTCGTTTTTCAACCACTCCACAAATGTCTTGTTAACAAACTATAGTTTTGCCAAGTTGGTTGGGACATCTACTTTGTGCATGACAAGTAATTTTTCCAACAATTGTTTACAGACTATTTCACTTATAATTCATTGTATAACTATTCCAGTGGGTCAGAAGTTTACATACACTAAGTTGACTGTGCCTTTAAACGCTTGGAAAATTCCAGAAAATGATGTCATGGCTTTAGAAGCTTCTAATTGTCATCGTTTGAGTCAATTGGAGGTGTACCTGTAGATGTATTTCAAGGCCTACCTTCAAACTCAGTGCCTCTTTGCTTGACATCATGGGAAAATCAAAAGAAATCAGCCAAGACCTCAGAAAAAAATTGTAGACCTCCACAAGTCTAGTTCATCCTTGGGAGCAATTTCCAAATGCCTGAAGGTACCACGTTCATCTGTACAAACAATAGCACGCAAGTGTAAACACCATAGGATCACGCAGCCGTCATACCGCTCAGGAAGGAGACGCATTCTGTCTCCTAGAGATGAACGTACTTTGGTGCGAAAAGTGCAAATCAATCCCTGAACAACAGCAAAGGACCGTGTGAAGATGCTGGAGGAATACAGGTACAAAAGTATCTATAACCACAGTAAAACGAGTCCTATATCGACATAACCTGAAAGGCCGCCTAGCAAGGAAGAAGCCACTGCTCCAAAACCACCATAAAAAAGCCAGACTACAGTGTGCAACTGCACATGGGGACAAAGATCGGACTTTTGGAGAAATGTCCTCTGGTCTGATGAAACAAAAATAGAACTGTTTGGCCATAATGACCATCGTTATGTTTGGAGGAAAAAGGGGGAGGCTTGCAAGCTGAAGAACACCATCCCAACTGTGAAGCACGAGGGTGGCAGCATCATGTTGTGGGGTGCTAAGTGTATATAAACTTCAGACTTCAACTGTATTTTCTTAACTCTTTCTTGAACTGCATTGTTGGTTAAGGGCTTGTAAGTAAGCATTTCACGGTAAGGTTAAAACCTGTTGTACTCGGCGCATGTGGCAAATAAAGTTTGATTTCATCTGATTTGATTTGAAAGTCACTGAGCTCTTCAGTAAGGCCATTCTACTGCTAATGTTTGTCTATGGAGACTGCATGGCTGTGTGCTTGATTTTATACACCTGTCAGCAACGGGTGGGGCTGAAATAGCCGAATCCACTAATGTGAAGGGGTGTCCACATACTTTGGTATATATAGAGTACATATAGAGTACATTATAGAGTACATTATATAGAGTACAATACATATAGAGTACATTAGAGACATTAGCCTAATGGATGACTCTTTATTTAATTATTGAGAGAAAATGACTAGCTGTACAAAACAGTGATATTCTCCTGGAAATCTAACGGGATTGATAAGCGATCTTTGTTGTAATCATGGGAGATAAAGCTCTAGTGGAAACATTTCTCACAGAGTTCTAAATGCTTTGCTAATGTTTCTCAGTGAGGCTCCTTAACGTTACCCCTCCCCAAACCCCATGGCAGAGACAGACTGTTTACAGGCCTTTAGTGCAGCCTCATGTGGCCCAGCGATATAACTTTACCCAATAGGAGATATAAAAAAAACTCTGCGGATATCAAGTAACTAACTAAAATGGAGAGAGAAGAGGGAGAGAGTGCTGACCCAAATCACACACATAAAAAATCAGCACTTTCAACAGTTTATCTGCCAAAGTCGCTAATGCTAGTCCTTCATGTTAAAAACAGAGTCTTTATCTGCTGCGTTAACGAGCGCAAGCCTGAGAACAACCCCACACTGACACGCACAGATGTCATGAGAAAACACACAAACACACACCATGAGAGACTGAAGCACAGATGTCATGAGAAAACACACAAACACACACCATGAG
>NC_138317.1:30985000-31020000 GCF_965601325.2 Salmo salar
ATGGGATACCCGCCATTACGGCTCCATCAACATGAAAAACACTGACACGGGATTCTCCATTGCGGCTCAAGCCATTAAGGAGAACGCTGTCCTGTGGACTGTCAAGGAGTCATCAGACAGGACTAACATAATGACGACTTAAAACGTTAACCTTGCCTTTAAGAGCCGGTCAAAAGCAACAATAAAACCGACTTAATGGGCTGGCTATCCTGCTCCACGCTGACTACAAAGAGTAGTCACTGTCTGGCCATGCTAGAATGGACGGAGGAACTACGGCATCAGAAACAACTGACTTGAACTAGCTACCTTTACTGGACTTTCTCAGATCAGAGTCATATTCATTAGGGTCACGTAGCGTTTCTTATTATTAGACAAGTTCATGTAGTTCTTCCCCAGTTTCGGCTCATTTTCTTCGGTTTCCAAGAGAATAGGATCCTGATCTGACACACCTGATTTAACCCCTTCTTTTTGGCACTAAACAGTCTCCATATATACTTCCATTCATTTATGTTCAACTGGTACCGGGGACATTCAGACGGTACCGGGGACCTTCAGACGGTACCGGGGACCTTCAGACGGTACGGTACCGGGGACATTCAGACGGTACCGGGGACATTCAGACGGTACCGGGGACATTCAGACGGTACGGTACCGGGGACCTTCAGACGGTACCGGGGACCTTCAGACGGTACCGGGGACCTTCAGACGGTACCGGGGACATTCAGACGGTACGGTACCGGGGACATTCAGACGGTACGGTACCGGGGACCTTCAGACGGTACCGGGGACATTCAGACGGTACGGTACCGGGGACATTCAGACGGTACCGGGGACCTTCAGACGGTACCGGGGACATTCAGACGGTACCGGGGACATTCAGACGGTACCGGGGACCTTCAGACGGTACCGGGGGCCTTCAGACGGTACCGGGGACCTTCAGACGGTACCGGGGACCTTCAGACGGTACCGGGGACCTTCAGACGGTACCGGGGACATTCAGACGGTACCGGGGACCTTCAGATGAGTCTTGTGAGGCCTGTGGGCATCCTAGAGCAACAAAAAAAAACATGTTCATGAGAGTCATCTTTTCATAGAGGGGTCATAATAGTTTGTAGGCCAAACTGTTCGGACGTTACAGACGGTTTTGTGAAAAGACAGATTTTTGGGATGTCTCATGGTCTGACCAACACCGCTCTAGCTCTGTCACCTTTCACTTTGAGAGAAGGTTGGACAATCAGGATGCAACCTGAGAAATATATACAAGCCAATCTACTTCTACCATCACCTCCAGACTCCAGGTACACAAAACACCAGAGTTGTGGACACGAGTCACATGACTTGGACCCGAGTCTGACTGGAGTTACACATTTAATGACTTGAGACTCAACATGATAGAAAATTAAACAACTTGAGACTTGGAGCTTCAAGACTCGGGACTCGACTTTGACTTGAGACTGATGACCTGAACTTATCTGGACAGGTTTGGTAATGTTTTGTCACTCATTTTGTGGCACAGCGTCTGCGTGGATTACTCTTCACACAGCCAGAGAAAGTAGCCGCAGCAAAGCCTTTGCAAAAAAAACCTGCAACAGATTGGCTAGGGAAACGCACACTCGGCACTCTGATTGGACCAGCAAACTGTCAATCAACACAGGTCCAAAAAATGTGTGATCAAGAATATGAACGGGTTACTTTGCAAGCTCATCAGCAAATCGGGCAACAATTACTAGCATAGGCCTACTGGTATTTTGGTATGTAACAATTGCTTGAAACTGATCATTTACTTATGAAGCTTGCATTTGGAATTTGTTTGAAATGAATTATTACTTTGGCGAAGACACACCACAGGCATGGCTCTTCACTTGCGCTCTCCAAACTCCAGCCGGGGGACAATATTTTATTTTCTTGATGAAATGTTTGCTCTTGCTTTCACACATTTAAATGCACAGGCCCTATGTGGTAAATCTATTTTCCATCTAATACTATAATAATAGCTGGCGTTTCAACATGCCATCCCCGTACCATTCATTGCAACACGCAGACATTTCTGTTTCATAGGCCTACGATACAGTTTCATTTAGCCAACCATTTCTCACATGCTGAGTGGGCGCGATGTTTATTCGCGCACATGAATGTTCACAAGACTCATGCGGTAGAAGTTCTGTTTATTTAATTAAATGTATGGTTTCCTTTGTTCACATTTTCTGGGTTATGTCAGAGTTCCGTGTGTCTGTGTCCTATGTCTGTCATTCTGGTTGTGTGTAATAGGTTAGAGTGCGCCTCAGTGCGCATAGAAATAGGCTATGTGGCCTGCGCTTCACGCTTTGGAGTCATAACGTTGAATAAGAGAAAATGATTGTTCCATCTATGTATGGTATTGAAATACCATTAATAATCATTAAGTCTGATTAAGACTGATGTACCAATGGATGTGTAAATTGCCTTTTACATTGTAAAACCAGTTTATTGGTTGTAATTGCCAATTGGGTAATTGCATGGTCCTGGGGGCCAAGTGCTGATATTATGTAGGCCTACCTGTTTGAGCTGCTGTTAGACACAGATTCGATTTTGTTTCTCAAGGGGAACCTGTACAGTCTTGCCCTCTACCTGTGTCCGTTCAGATAGGACAGGGATCGGTGACCCTGCACCTGGACGGTTGAGCTAACGTGCACCAATGACATAAGTAAGAAGAACATTTCCCAGGACATAGACATGTCTTATACGGACATGTACATCAGAACATGTACTATGAGAACAAGAGTATTTGCAGAGTTGCTATTTAAACAAGTGGAAGTCCTAAGACTAGGTATGCAATTTTCTTGACAAAGTTTCCAATAATCTGACTATTACTCAATCATGTCAAACAAAGGCTCTCATCAGCACCATAAGCACTTTGAAGGACAAAAGGCTTATAACATTTCTGATAAACTTTGTCATCAACACCATCAAACACACCATCAAACACAGGGAATGCATGGTTCTGTTCACAGAAATGATCAGTATGCAACTTGTCCAGCAATAAGTATACAATAATGTCAGCCACAATGATCTTAATTATTTTACTGCAAACTAACAGTCCCCCACTGCACTACGTGCCATCCATCTACCCAGCTGGTAGAGGAAATGGCTTTCTGCACTGACCAGTAAAATCACTCATGGGAAAATGCTTTTGTCGGTCCATACGCCGCAATCGTGAGGTCTCTCAGTGATGGCCTATAGCAAATTGGTGTTTTTTGCCAAGGGACTTAGTAATGTTCTTGAAGGTGTTCCTCCTGCTCCACATATGTAATAAAGGACCGATTATTTTTCTCCATTGGTTTGGCTCATTTCTTGAAACAGAAATTACATTCTCAAAACTACATGGACAAACCTCCAAACCACTTGGCAATTGTTCACAACAGGATTGAATTTCTCATTCATTTCATCAAATTGCAAATGTCTAAGTACATGTCTCAATGTCTCAGTACATCTTTGCAAATGATTAAGTACATGTAGCCTACATTTAGCACAATTTCCAAGTGAATAGATCTTATCTAAACTGATTGTTGATTCTCAGTCTAATGGTTTTTCGCTCCAAAACGTGTCAGCGTCATTTCATTGTATAAGTCATCACACGCACAATAGTCTGTTCAATTGTCAAAATTAGTCAAGAACATAATACCATGAATACCATATATGAATCCCTTGGAACATTTGATACATTTATTACAGCAATTGACAGTCAGGTGAAACTAGAACTTGACTAACGAAGGAGGAGTTTCACACATCTCAGATGACCAATCAAACAGTATGTTTAGTTACCTGACAGGTGCTGTCCATGACTGTGAATGCTGCCAAACATGTATGTAAAGAGCTTGACCATGCAGGACCAGTACAATTTCTGAACATGGAGGCACCTGGCCAAGTAAATGAACAAGGGCAACTGCCTGCTCGAGGAAGAGGAGGAGGAGGAGGAGTAAGGGTGCGTGGTGGTGGAATAGGGGGAAGAGGCCGAGGAGCACGAAGACACCATGCTGTCCCGGATGAAATTCGGGCCACAATTATAGACCATGTCATCAACCATGGCCTCACAATGGCGGAGGCAGGTCGCCGAGTGCAGCCTAATGTGCCTCGCTCAACAGTCTCCTCCATCATCCAAACCTTTCGCAGGGAAACAGGTATGTAGTCAGTCAATGATGGAATTATATGTTGTATAGGACAGGACACTGTGCATAGAGCAAGAAATATATTTATTTACACATTTACCTATTCATTTAGTGTGTGTGTGTGTGTGATAGGCCTACAGTAATATCTTACCTCAATGGGATGTTATGATACTAAAAATGACAAGAAAAACATTGGAGAAAATAGACTATGGAATAGTTTATTTTCTACAGTATTGATGATACAGTTTACAGTAGTATTCCAGTCACTGTGCAGTGATGCATTACAATTGTGGTAAAGTTACTGTAAGTAGAACAACAATACAATTACATAGGCAACTGATTCTGTAAGGAATACATAAGGTATACATTACGAATGGAGTGTTGTCCTTTGACTTCTATATCTAGGATTGGACGACAACCTTGCACGGGTGGCAGAGGAAAACTTCTCAATGAACAACAAGAACAAGAGATCTGTAACATGGTGATGGCAAATAATGCCATCACATTGAGACAGATCCACGCTGCAATCCTACAAGACAATGCCATATTCCAAAATGTCAACTCTATAAGCAACTCCACAATAAACCGGATATTGAAGAAGCATCAGATGACAATGAAGCAAATTTACAGGGTACCATTTGAGAGGAACTCTGATAGAGTGAAAGAGCTGCGGTACCAGTATGTACATGTAAGTCAGTTACTGGTTGTCCATCATTATAACCTTTTTACAATTAAGCAGTGGTTCCCAAACTTTTTTGGCTTCAGTACCCACTTTACCTGATTTGTGTATCCAGGTAATCCAGGTATGGAAGTATTTGATTTATCCGACTTCAACATTTCGCCTAAAAACTGCAGCTTACTGTATGATGCAATTATCATTATAATCCTTATTTTGAAGAATACAATAAGAAAAGGGGTCAAAGAGCTGCAATTAGTGCCTCCCATGTAAATCTATCTAATACTGTGGGTTTTACTGTAACATTTCAGTAAGTCTAGTCATTGATGATTTCCCCCCTCCCCTTTCTGTCAAATACCCCCTGTAGTACCTCTGCATAGGGGTACATGTACCCCAGGTTTGGAACCACTGGAGTAGTGGCCAGTAGTATATTGAACTTGTGGAGAACATAGAACATTCCTATGTAATTGTCTGTAACTGTAGTGTATGACTCTTCTGTATGACTGATTTGATGTTTTCTTTTTTTACTCTATTGTAGAGAATAATGGCATTGGAAGGAAACGAGACCCATCACATCCTCGTGTTTGTGGATGAAGCTGGCTTCAACCTGGCCAAGGGCCGAAGACGTGGCCGTAATATTATTGGCCACCGGGCCACGGCGGATGTCCCAGGCCAGCGAGGGGGCAATATAACTATGTGTGCTGCCATATCTGAGAATGGTGTGGCCACTCACATCCCCAGTCTTGGCCCATACAATACACAGAAGCTCCTCATCTTCTTGGACCGCCTTCATTTTGATTTGATCCCTGAAAATGAGAGAGGTCTCGTAGGGCCTCACCTACCACAATATGTCATTGTATGGGACAATGTGAATTTCCACCGTGGCCCGCTCATCAGGGCCTGGTTCACTACTCATCCAAGGATGGTCATGGTGTTCCTACCACCTTACTCTCCTTTCCTCAATCCTATTGAGGAGTATTTCTCCGCTTGGAGGTGGAGAGTGTATGAGCATCGGGCTCAAGATCAGAGGTCCCTGCTCCATGCAATGGACGCTGCGTGTGAGGTTATTACAGGAGATCAGTGTAGGGGATGGTTGCGACATGCACGCCGTTTCTTCCCTCGTTGCATCGCAAGGGAGAATATACGCTGTGATGTAGACGAGAATCTGTGGCCAGACAGACAGCAGCGTGTGGATGGCCAGGAGGGTGAGGATGGTGGCCAGGAGAGGGAGGGTGAGGACAGCGACCAGTGAAGAACTGTTAGTTGTGAAACTCCAGCTTTATTTACAGCACTGTAGGCTGCATATCATTTATTGTTTTTTGTTTGTGTGTTTATATTACAGTATATTATGCTGTATACATTTTCTTTTTACTCTGATGTATGGAAGTTACTTTATGTGTGTGAATGATAATGGTTACAATTTCCTTGGCAGTATGAGTGCAATGTGTGATGTCAAACCTTGGAGGCTACTCTTACCCTAAAATCCTATTTCTTTTTTTCAGTTTTATACACAATTGTATTCTGTTAGCTGGACAAAAAACAGTACAGTAACCATTGTCAATGAAGGACTGGGCTAAGACTGAAAGGTGGACATGAGGGATATTTCAATGGTCCGCTGCCATAGTGACAAAACATCTAAACATTTTGACTTGCAGTGCTTACACAATGCCAAAGGGACGAAGCATTTTGGGGGCACTGACTGTTTAAATGAGAAGGAAATGTAGTTTTGGTTAAAGCACCAAGTGTTGAGAACGTCTGGTCTGTTTCAAGAAATGAGCCAAAGCAATTGAGAAGGATCTTTGCCATTTTCGTGGCACTGACTCTTTATATGGGAAAGGAATTTAGTTCTGAAGCATGAGTGAACAGTTTTAGGAGAGATATGAGCTTTTGCAAGTGAGCTATAGTGTTGTGCTGAACTGTAAGACTGTTTTGCCAAATGATCTTAGAGTTTTGAGAATGTAATTTCTGTTTCAAGAAATGAGCCAAACCAATGGAGAAAAACTGTAAATTCCATCTACAACCATCTTGAGCACAGACCGATCAATCTAAACGTAGTGGAGGGATAAAAGCTATGCTCAATTCTCATATGAGATATCAATGACTGGCTGTTTCTGGGCAACGCTTGACAACAAATTCCCCGTAACATACATTTATCTAGTTAAGAACTGTTGTCCTTAACTCTATTACACTAGGGGCCTCTTGTTCAGGACATATCATTGTCCAAATCTGAGGGCAAGAAAAGGCAAACACCCCAAATCACATAAAACAATATCACAGAGTTTGAAACATTTCACTACCCATGAAAGAATCCACTTACTGGTTTCGCTGTCATTCTCTGGCAGTTTTCTGCAGACTTCAAGAGGCAACGCATATCATGGTCATAGTCAGGGATTTTGCCAGTTTAATGACTTTAGGCTTCAATACAGTGTCCCACTTTTCAAGGAGTTTAGAGGACGTTTCATCATTGAACATCAGCAAAAAGTCCCGATTCAACTAAAACAAAGTGGAGCATTTCAACTTCATGTTCTCAATGACACAACACATGTTCTCAATCAGATAACTAGTCTTTACTTCTGATTCCAACACATACTACATCACTATCCAATCCTTTGATGTCCAGAAACCTGGGAAAGACTGAGGACATCTGTGCTTCTGTCTGGACTATAAACTAGCTCCTGACGATACTGGAACACCTCCATCTTCTGATAGACTTGTTTTTCATCAGCCGAGTGGACAGGGAATGACATGGCCTCCTTGCAAGCATCACCAACAAGCTGGTGGGCCAGGTCTTCCTCCTATGGGTTGGGCCTTCCGACTGGGGTGGAATCTCTTCTTGATGGTTCGACGCGAGGTCAAGTGTCAAAATATTAAAGCAATACGAAGGAAAGAGGGTGACAATTCCAAGAGCATAACGTTCTCTCTGTTGGCGAGTGGGAAGTCTCCTGCTCAAAAACAGTAAAGCATACACACGCCAAATATGTTTAACGAAAGTTGTACTGGATTTTTCTACAGTCTCATAATGATACCAAATAACATTCATGTATAGTTTGATTGTTTTGATCCACTGTGTGTGGCCGGATTGGCTAAGGAGAAGCTTATCGTTGCAGGATTGTGGCTGACTAAGATGGCAATCAACTCTCTTCTGTGGTCCAATGTTTTGGTTGTCTGGTACTCTTCTAATACATCTTGCCCACCAGGTCTACTAGTCAGGGCGTCTCGGACCATCTATTAAGACAAGAGAAAAAAGTTGAACAATTTTGGGTTGGTTTATGCTGTCGGAATGTCCATGAAAAGCAAACATAGAAATGGGATTATCAACATGCAATATCAGTTGTCATTATACCTCTTTCGCTGCTGTGGAGTCGATGGCCTCATCTCTTAAGGTTGTCCTGGCTTTTTTAGACGGCCTTTCTAGAGATCTCAGGTCTAAATAACGTTAGAAGGATAATGTGTCTGTGGAGGAACTAGGTGTATAACAGCCTGCAGGAGAAAAGACTGAGCACAAACCGATCAAAGCAATCAATCTATACATTCATGTTATTTCATATCATTATGAGAGACTGTAGATCTTTGAGGCCAATCCAGACCTGTGCCTCACAATCAGGTCCAGCAGGACATCCTCCTCAGTTTAGGAATCATTAAAACAATTATATTTGTGCTGCAGAGGGCAGTCCAAACCTATTTTGTACTACAAAAAAGATAGACCAATCAGAATACATAGAGATAAGCCACCTAGGGGGCAACAGAATGGGTCTGACCCAAATCAAGCCCAAGGGTTCAATTAAGAATATACATCAGACAGTTCATATATTCTCCTTGATAGATAAAATCTCCATAAGAGAAAACTGGCTGCAACTTCATGAACTTCTTGTATTTTTGGTATTGGACCTCCACCAACATGTTACACTGCATTCCTGCAAAACGCAATTACACACAAAATCATATTTAAGTAAAATTTGGTGGCAAACATTTGATGGTGTAGCTGTACATACAGTTGAAATCGGAAGTTCACATATACTTATGTTGAAGTCATTAAAACTAGTTTCTCAACCACTCCACAAATTTCTTGTTACCAAACTATAGTTTTGGCAAGTCAGTTAGGACATCTACTTTGTGCATGACACAAGTTATTTTTCCAACAATTGTTTACAGACAGATTATTTCACCTATAATTCACTATCACAATTCCAGTGGGTCAGAAGTTTACATGCACTAAGTTGACTGTGCCTTTAAACAGCTTGGAAAATTCCAGAAAATGATGTCATGGCTTTAGAAGCTTCTGATAGGCTAATTAACATCATTTGAGCCAATTGGAGGTGTATCTGTGGATGTATTTCAAGGCCTACCTTCAAACTCAGTGCCTCTTTGCTTGACATCATGGGGAACTCAAAAGATATCAGCCAAGACTTCAGAAAAAAAAATGTAGACCTCCACAAGTCTGGTTCATCCTTGGGAGCAACTTCCAAACGCCTGAAAGTACCACGTTCATCTGATACCAATAATATATCGCAAGTATAAATACCATGGGACCACGCAGCCGTCATACCGCTCAGGAAGGAGACGCGTTCTGTCTCCTAGAGATGAACGTACTTTGGTGCGAAAAGTGCAAATCAATCCCAGAACAACAGCAAAGGACCTTGTGAAGATGCTGGAGGAAACAGGTACAAAAGTATCTATATCCACATTAAAACGAGTCCTATATCATCATAACCTGAAAGGCCGCTCAGATCCAAAACCGCCATAAAAAAAACAGACTACGGTTTGCAACTGCACATGGGGACAAAGATCGTACTGTTTGGACATAATGACCATCATTATGTTTGGAGGAAAAAGGGGGAGGCTTGCAAGCCAAAGAACACCATCCCAACCGTGAAGCATGGGGTGGCAGCATCATGTTGTGGGGGTGCTTTGCTGCAGGAGGGACTGGTGCACTTCACAAAATAGATGGCGTCATGACGAAGGAAAATTGTGTGGATATATTGAAGCAACATCTCAAGACATCAGTCAGGAAGGTAAAGCTTGGTCGCAAATGGGTCTTCCAAATGGACAATGACCCCAAGCTTACTTCCAAAGTTGTGGCAAAATGGCTTAAGGACAACAAAGTCAAGGTATTGGAGTGGCCATCACAAAGCCCTGACCTCAATCCTACAGAAAATTTGTGGGCAGAACTGAAAAAGCTTGTGCGAGCAACGAGGCCTACAAACCTGACTCAGTTACACCAGCTCTGTCAGGAGGAATGGGCCAAAATTCACCCAACTTATTGTGGGAAGCTTGTGGAAGGCTTCCCAAAACATTTGACCCAAGTTAAACAATTTAAAGGCAATGCTACCAAATACTAATTGAGTGTATGTAAACTTCTGACCCACTGGGAATGTGATGAAAGAAATAAAAGCTGAAATAAATCACTACTATTATTCTGACATTTCACATTCTTAAAATAAAGTGGTGATCATAACTGACCTAAGACAGGGAATTGTTACTGGGATTAAATCTCAGGAATTGTGAAAAACTGAGTTTAAATGTATTTGGCTAAGGTGTATGTAAACTTTCGACTTCAACTCTATAGAAGAAACAACCTCTCCCTCAATGTGATCAAGACAAAGGAGATGATTGTGGACTACAGGAAAAGGAGGACGAGCACGCCCCCATACTCAGACGGGGCTGTAGTGGAGCAGGTTGAGAGCTTCAAGTTCCTTAGTGTCCACATCACCAACAAACTATAATGGTCCAAGCACACCAAGACAGTCGTGAAGAGGGCACAACAAAACCTCTTCCCCCTCAGGAGACTGAAAAGATTTGTCATGGGTTCTCAGATCCTCAAAAGGTTCTACAGCTGCACCACCGAGAGCAAACTGACAGGTTGCATCACCGCCTTGTATGGCAAGTGCTCGGCATTAGACCTTAAGGCGCTACAGAGGGTAGTGCGTACGGCCCAGTACATCACTGGGGCCAAGCTTCCTGGCATCCAGGACCTCTATACCAGGCGGTGTCAGAGGAAGGCCCTAAAAATTGTCAAAGACTCCAGCCGCCCTAGTCATAGACTGTTCTCTCTGCTACCGCACGGCAAGCGGTACCCAGAGCGCCAAGTCTAGGTCCGAGAGGCTTCTAAACAACTTCTAACCCTAAGCCATAGGACTCCTGAACCTATAATCAAATGGCTACCAGACTATTTGCACACACACTTTTACACTGCTGCTACTCTTATTATCTATGCATAGTCACTTTAACTACCTCCATGTACATATTATGTGCCCCCGCATTGACTCTACATATAGCCTTGCTATTGTTATTATACTGCTGCTTTAATTATTTGTTACTTTTATTTCTTAAACTGCATTGTTGGTTAAGGGCTTGTAAGTAAGCATTTCACTGTATGGTCTACACCTGTTGTATTCAGCGCATGTGACAAATAACATTTGATTTGTTACACAAAATGCCCCCTTAAACCCTTTCCCCTTTGTCTTCCCCGCAGTGGATCAACCATTTGTTCCAAATGCCATTTTAATGATGTAACAGGTGTCTGCCTGCCTGCGGATCTGGGGCTTGTCAAGGCAATATTCCAGTGAAATCAAACCAGCTAGCTACAAACAGTAACCACCACCACTCAAATCTATAGGAAAGAAACTGGCCAATACATGTCAAGCCGTATTGGCTTGAACACAATATCTGATCTGTGATTAACAACAAGCACACAACATAGACATGTTTAACCAAAATGTCAAGAGGACAACCCTATCACGTCTGACCACGAACAGTAGCTCGCTAACGTTAGCGCTAAATTACAATATGCTGAGGTCGGTATTGTAGTTAGATAACTAACTAGCTAGCTATATGGCTAACAATATTTAGCCAGACAAACATTCTTAGTTATATGCGTTTTGAAGAACAAATTAGTAGATATTAGCCATTGTCAGGTCGCGTCAATTCGAATATGGTATCAGAACAAAATAGTCAGCACATAGTAACTTCTGATTTCTTTGTACTTTAATTAATGCAAACACTTGAACGGTAAATATGTGGTTCGTATATACGGGCTCCCTGAAACACCATGCAGGGCAGACAGAGAACTGGAATGACATCACAAGTTCTTCTTTAAATACTGGACAGACTTAGTTCCCTCTCTTTGAGGGCCTGTCATAGTAGAGGCTAGAATATGGTTTAGACTTATTCCAGCCTATCGTTGGCGTGGCGGTTGGTCCCAACCTCTAGACGCACTCCAGCTTCCTGGCGGATGTCGCAACTTGTGACTGCACAATGCACAGTTCTCTAAAACCCTTACACCCCCCCCCGCATATACCTTTCACCCATATCCTGTTATTGCTATTATTCTACAGACAATCCTGTTTCTACAGCATCAGCATTCTTTCCACATGACCCACCATCACATGAGCCACTTCCTCTTAACATATAGCAGTACTCAATTATCTTATAGTTAATAAACTTATCATTATAGCATCTGTGTTATATTATATAGGTTATGCAAACAAATGTTTATATTATATAGGATATGCACACAAATAGTTGGTCAAACCCTAACACCATGTTGTTACCTTCCCTTCCTGGCTAGTTACATGCTGCACCAAGTCAGGCTCAAATTGATCACACTAGGTCACACCCCAGTTAACACCACGCACCTGCTGCACCACTAATGTTTAAGTTAGTTGGCCTCGTAAACTCAACACGCACATGATTGAAATCAACTAACGATACAGCCCAACTCTGATCCTTCTGGATTTTGATTAATTTTCTCAAATCGAATAGTTTGCTAGTTTTAATCTAGCGCTAACTAACCACGTTAGCTAGCAACTTTCTAAATCTAAACTTCGCAGATGTAACGTTAGCTACAAAGATCTCGACCATTCACTTAGCCGATGTAATAAGTTAGCTGGTGGCCAACTTGTTATATTTTTTACACATTACTTAGCTTTCAATGCTTCGCAATTCCAGTTACCTTCTACAGTTGGCAATTAGATGAAAGGGAAGTTTCAAGTGAAAAGTGGAAGTTAAATCAACACTACTCAACATCACCACCCAACCTCTGTACAGTACAGTAACTCTCACCTGGGAGGCATTATGCTTGTCCTTCCCATCATAACTATTTCATTAACATTATTATTCTCTTGGCAGAATATTATATTCACAAATGTAAATGGGGTGGAAAAATTCCTTACTTTGTAGTTTTTTTAATTGAACTGTTACAATTTTATAAATCCCTCAAACTTGTGAAACTTCAAAAGTAGGAAAAAGTATTATAAGTCATGTCTATGAATGTCTGTTAATGTCTCATTGCCTTGTCACATATTAATGATGTCCTGAATTATATTTTTAAAAATGGGGGGGGGGTTGCCTGGTGTTCTATTATTGAATTTTTTTCATTGTATTTACAGGAATGTCCCTGTATTGATGTGTAATATTGTTATTGTTGTTGGAGAAAAAAACTCACCTGGGAGTTATATTAGCACAGAGGGTGTAAAAACAACTCTTAAGTCAACACCTCTTAACACGAAAAATGTAACACCAAGAAAATGAACACCTGTTATCACTGGCCAATTTGCTGTGTATTTGTATATTTTGTATGATATGGGTCTATCACTATTGGATCACCAAGACCTGTAAATAAGTCTACTCTGAGCACATCAACCTGCCTTGCCTTCTGCTGATGTCATGCCCTTACGATTGCTACATGTCCCTATTTAAAAATGACAGACTAATCAAAATGCGTTGTAGACAAAATAATGAAAAGGGTTGTCTGGTACCCTCAATAGACAAAGATGTGTAGTTTTACAAGTCGTTGCATGTCTAGATTTTTTTTAAACTTGACTTGAAACTTGTGACTCGGCTTGACTTGCTCTTAGAATGCATGACTTGGACTTGACCCGTTCTATTTGGGACTCGACTTGAGACTCGGACCTTGTGACTCGGTCCCTGCAAAACAAACACACACACACACACAAAATACTGTTATCTGTAGACTACACAACACGTAGACTACAGATAACAGTATTGTGGCCTATGCTTGTCTCCCTACCGTACAGGTGTGTGTGTTGACCTAGTGCTGTGATTCATGGGTAATGTAGAGCAATACTGTAAAGTACTAGAGAAAACATACCAGGTCGACGAATGGTGAAAAGACGCGGTAGACATCCTCCTATCACCACTGACCAGAATATCGGACGTAATTATTTTAAACCAGAATATCGGACGTAATTCTTTTAAACATTTCCGGGTGTTTCAACATGTAGACATCTAGCAGGTGATCTACGGCGCATTGTCAACATTCATTATGGTGTGTCTTGTCTACTGCTATGATTCAGTGGTAATGTAGAGCACCACAGTAGGTAAGTCAGGTGACGTAAATAGGTGCTAGCTAGGAGTTACCTGTGCCCCCTCATCTTACAGCTTCTTGCAGGACTCAGGGAAGACGTCGCTGGCGATGAGGTTAGGCTAACTATTAACAGCGCTGGTTAACATACACTAAGTGTACAAAACATTTAAATCACCTTCCTAATATTGAGTGCCCCCCCCTGCCCTCAGAACAGCCTCAATATGTCGGGGTATGGACTAAAAGGTATCAAACGCATTCCACAGGGATGCTGGCTAATGTTCCCTCTATTTTTTTTGCCACTAAGCACAAGGTCTGCTGAGTGCAAACTTTAACTTTGTGAAAATTCTGTGCACACTGAGGTTGTACCCGCTTTAAGTTAAAGTTATAAGTGGCCATTTCATCATAATGTAGGCCTATCAGAGGGGCCTACCATTAAAAACAATGGAGAAAATGCATCCCATAATAGTTTAACATGGAAATATCATTCAGTCTACAGTAGCAGCCAAAGTGTGGTGTTCAATGTTGGCCTACATTCAGTGAGACTTCATGGAAAAATATGCAGGGCTTGACATTAACCTGTTTATCCACTTGTCCTTCAGACAAGGTGACTGAAAATGTGTTGTTTGATGCTAGAAACCACTTTAGAAAACAAAGTTAATTATTATTCCCATACCATTATTACAGAGAATCAGACAAATTATTCTACCCTCTGCCTATTGGTTACTCAGCTTATTCAAGCCTGTCTCAAAAATACAACACTGCCCCTTTAATAAGATATAAAAAAAAAACATGCTCTTGCCTGACATGCTTTCAAAGATGGCTTGAAATGCACACATTTTGTGCTCTAGTAGGACGCAACCACTCCCCCATTGTTGACTAGAAATGATCTATTACTGGTCTAATAATTCACTTTCTAACAAATAACATGAACAAATGTGCACACGTGGCTACATGCAGCTCTCGCTTTGATCTCAAAACAAGTGCATCTACTTGTGACTACTCATGCTGTAAAGACAGTCCAGTTTAAAGTGAATGGCACAGATCCATATATGACAATTGTCTATTTGCATATAGGGATACTGCAGCTCTGATGCGTTCTGCCTACAAGAAAATATCTTGCATAGTTAGTTTTGCATACTAAGTCTTGTATAGTTCATTTTGTTTCGGTATGTTGCATTAAAAGTGGCTAATATTGGCAATTCCCACAGTAGTGGGAAATGTTGATAATGTTAACTAAAGGGGAAAGTTGAGTGAAGTTCAATATCGTGCCTCTCTGCACAGGGTGATATTTCTTCTGGGCAGCAGTCCTAGGGGAGCTGCGCTTAGAGGGAACATTGATGCTGGCCCATGTTGACTCCAATGCTTCCCACAGTTGTGTCAAGTTGGCTGGATGTCCTTTGGGTGATGGACCATTCTTGATACACACGGGAAACTGTGGACCATGAAAAACCCAGCAGATTTGCAGTTCTTGACAAAACTACTACCATACCCCGTTCAAAGGTACTTAAATATGTTGTCTTGCCCACTCACCTTCTGAATGGCACACATACACAATCCATGTCTCAATTGTCTCAAGGTTTAAAAATCATTCTTTAACCTGTCCTCTCTCATCTACACAGATTGAAGTGGATTTAACAACTGAAATCAATAAGGGATCATAGCTTCACCTGGTCAGTCTATGTCATGGAAAGAGCAGGTGTCCTTAATGTTTTTTACACTCAGTGTGTATGAGCTCAGATTAGTCTGGTCCGGTTGTAAGAACCACCGTACTCGGTCTGCTGAACATACAGGTGATCTTTGGACATGCAGCTATTATGTAAAACCATACAGTAGAGGTCGACCGATTATGATTTTTCAGCGCCGATATCGATACCGATTATTGGAGGACCAAAAATATCCGATACCGATTAAATATATATTTGTAATAATGACAATTACAATACTGAATGAACAACAAACACTTTTATTTTAACTTAATATAATACATCAAAATCAATTTAGTCTCAAATAAATAATGAAACATGTTCAATTTGGTTTAAATAATGCAAAAACAAAGTGTTGGAGAAGAAAGTAAAAGTGCAATATGTGCCATGTAAAAAAGCTAACGTTTAAGTTCCTTGCTCAGAACATGAGAACATATGAAAGCTGGTGGTTCCTTTTAACATGAGTCTTAAATATTCCCAGGTAAGAAGTTTTAGGTTGTAGTTATTATAGGACTATTTCTCTCTATATCATTTGTATTTCATATACCTTTGACTACTGGATGTTCTAATAGGTACTTTAGTATTGCCATCCTAATCTCGGGAGTTGATAGGCTTGAAGTCATAAACAGCGCAATGCTTGAAGCATTGCGAAGAGCTGCTGGCAAATGCAGTCAAGTGCTGTTTGAATGAATGCTTACGAGCCTGCTGCTGCCTACCACGGCTCAGTCAGACTGCTCTATCAAATCATAGACTTAATTATAATAAACACACAGAAATACGAGCCTTAGGTCATTAATATGGTCAAATCCGGAAACTATCATTTCGAAAACAAAACATTTATTCTTTCAGTGAAATACGGAACCGTTCCATATTTTATCTAACGGGTGGCATCCACAAGTCTAAATATTGCTGTTATATTGCACAACCTTCAATGTTATGTCATAATTACGTAAAATTCTGGCAAATTAGTTCGCAATGAGCCAGGCGCCGCATCGATTATATGCAAAGCAGGACAAGCTAGATAAACTAGTAATATCATCAACCATGTGTAGTTAACTAGTGATTATGTTAAGATTGATTGTTTTTATAAGATACATTTAATGCTGGCTAGAAACTTACCTTGGCTCCTTGCTGCACTCGCATAACAGGTAATCAGCCTGCCACGCAGTCTCCTCGTGGAGTGCAATGTAATCGGCCGTGATCGGTGTCCAAAAATGCAGATTACTGATTGTTATGAAAACTTGAAAATCGGCCCTAATTAATCGGCCATTCCGATTAATCGGTGGACCTCTACTACACAGAGCTTCCCTCAGAGTTAGCCTACATGGTAACACAGCTTGTTGACTAACAGGAAGCTATATTAGCGCACCCACACAACCTTAGTGGACACACCCAATGCATGGACAAGGCTGGATATGTTCACCCGGTCTGTTGAATAACAGGCTGTGTTACCACATTACGTGATGTTTCTATGCATTTTTTCCTGACATGCTGCTTCTTCATAGGGTGAAGAAATGTCATATTCAGAACTTAGCAATTGTGTCACAATATCTGATGATTAACAGAAGTAGACAAAATTAGTGACAGTGGGGTAGGCTTACTGGATTTTCAGGCCTAATGTTGATAGACACTGTAGATTTCTTCAAAAACTGAGTAGCTAAGGAAGAAAGGCCTCTAAGGTGGAGGGGCATTTGGAGTTCAGCATAATTAATGTAAAGTGACTATGTGAAGTGATGTAGATAGTTATGTCAAATTAATTGACACATGGGTATGATAGTGTAGGAAGAGGGGGATTAGGGTGTCCAATCAAAAATGCATATTTTATCCAATAGCTAAAATAATATGGTAATTGTGTAGATCCTCCTCTAAGAAAACATGTCTATCATAATTCGTTCAAAAATTATTGGAGTTTTTATCCTTGTAGGATGGCAAAAATTAGGACGGTTAAATCAATGAATGCCAGAGAGAAATAAAAGTGGTAAAATATCAGGAAAATAGCATTGTGTCAGCTAGGCTGATGCTGTGAGAGAAATAAGGCTAACTGGCACGCTCACCGTTGACCTCTTCATCGCTCTTCTCCAATCCAGAGGACATAAAACAACAGAGGTAAGATAGATGTTGATTTTGAGAAATGGCATGGAGGCTAGTGTTTTCATATTGTACACTTTCATATTAATGCAAAAATCCTATTATTCAAAGATTTCTCACAAAAACAAGTGTATCTCTGTGAAATTTCAACAGAGCACCAGCATACCGCAAGCTTTTTATATTTAAGCCTTTTACATTTAATTCAACTTGTGTCCTGCTCATTTTGTTTTTTGTTCCCCGCGGAAACAACTTTGCAGACACGCCACAACATGTCAAAGCCTCATAAGTTGCTGTGAAAAGCATCACAGCTCTGTCAACAAAGCTTGGTGTTTATGAGGTAGTAGGTTATTAGTTTAAGAAATTCTACTTTTTGGTTATAATGTTAATGATACACTACACAACCAATAGTATGTGGACACCTGATCATTGGAACTTCTCATTCCAAAATCATGTGCATTATTATGGAGTTGGTCCCACCTTTGCTGCTATAACAGCCTCCACTCTTCTGGGAAGACTTTCCACTAGATGTTGGAACATTGCTGCAGGGACTTGCTTCCATTCAGCCACAAGAGCATTAGTGAGGTCAGGCACTGATGTTGGGCGATTAGGCCTGGCGCGCATTCCAGTTCATCCCAAAGGCGTTCGATGGGGTTGAGGTCAGGGCTCCGATCTTGACAAACCATTTCTGCATTGCTTTGTGCACTGGGGCATTGTCATGCTGACACAGGAAATGGTCTTCCCTCTTAACTGTTGCCACAAAGTTGTATGCTGTCATTGTATGCTGTAGCATTAAGATTTCCCTTCACTGGAACTAAGGGGCCCTAACCATGAAAAACAGCCCCAGATCATTATTCCTCCTCCACCAAACTTTACAGTTGGCACTATGCATTGGGGCAGGTAGCGTTCTCCTGGCATCTGCCAAACACAGACTCGTCCGTCGGACTGCCAGATGGTGAAGCGTGATTCATAACTCCAGATAACGCGTTTCCACTGCTTCGGAGTCCAATGGCGGCGAGCTTTACACCATTCCAGCTGATGCTTGGCATTGTGCATGGTGACCTTAGGCTTGTGTGCGGCTGCTCGGCCATGGAAACCCATTTCATGAAGCACCCAATGAAGTTATTGTGCTGACGTTGCTTCCAGAGGCAGTTTGGAACTCAGTTGTGAGTGTTTCAACCGAGGACAGACAATTTCTACGCACTACGTGCTTCAGCACTCGGCGGTCCCATTCTGTGAGCTTGTGTGGCCTACCACTTTGCGGCTGAACCGTTGTTGCTCTTAGACGTTTCCACTTCACGAAAATAGCAGTTACAGTTGACCGGGGCAGCTCTAGCAGGGCAGACATTTGACAAAGTCACTTGTTGGAAAGGTGGCATCCTATGACGGTGCCACGTTGAAAGTCACTGAGCTCTTCAGTACGGGCATTCTACTGCCAATGTTTGTCTATGGCGATTGCATGGCTGTGTGCTCGATTTTATACACCAGTCAGCAACGGGTGTGGCTGAAATAGCTGAATCCACTAATTTGAAGGGGTGTCCACATACACTATTTTTACAAAAGTATGTTAGAGAAAGAGCCCACTGAACAATTCAGAACATGAAGAATCACCTACTACAGGGATGGGCAATTGATGGGGATGGGAGCCAAAACAAATCTGAACCTTAACATAAGGGGCCGCAATGGCTCACAGGTCTGCATACCCACATCCACACCCACACATGGAGTCAGAGCCGGCCCTAGCCTTTTGGGGGCCCTAAGCAAAATTTTGCCCTGACTTACAAAATCAACGGGGGCCCTCTGGTCGGTAATTCAACAACGATTACTACAAGTTTATAGCTGGCTCGATTAATTTATCTAAAAAGCTGACATGGGCTAATTGAGTGACTGTCAGTAATTGACATAACTACCCCATTCATAGACACTAAATAGGGTTAGGGTGAGTGTTCCCACGTGGTTATATATCCATGTTACAGTGTGTTTATGGAAGACAGGCGACCACCTGTGCTAATTAGCTATCTAGCATGCTTCGAACACCTGTGCTGATTAGCTATCTAGCATGCTACGAACACCTGTTTGTAAAGGAAAAAGGCCGCCAGAAACATGTTGTAAAAAATACTGTCGGCTGCAACTGTTATGAAGCCAGTTAAAAGTGTACAGTCAGGGTAGATTTTGCATTAGTTAAATTATTTTGATGTGCTATGAAAGTAAAAGGGTTTATGTTTCTAGAACAGTTTTGCAATTGAGAATCGATTAACGTTTAGATGCCAGTCTACCTCTGATAACAACATAATGTCCTTGGACCTTAAGGAGTAACGATAGGACACTCCGTAATTAAAGTACATTCTTGGGCTATGACATAACACCAACTGTGCATCAAAGCTGGGATCAAGAAATTGAAAAATAGCTTCTATCTCAAGGCCATCAGACTGTTAAACAGCCATCACTAGCACATTAGAGGCTGCTGCCTATAGACATAGACTAGAAATCACTGGCCACTTTAAGGAATGGAACACTAGTCACTTTAATAATGTTTACATATCTGGCATTACTCATCTCATATGAATATACTGTATTCTATACTATTCTACTGTATCTTAGTCACTTAATGTTTACATATCTGGCATTACTCATCTCATATGAATATACTGTTTTCTATACTATTCTACTGTATCTTAGTCACTTAATGTTTACATATCTGGCATTACTCATCTCATATGTATATACTGTTTTCTATACTATTCTACTGTATCTTAGTCACTTAATGTTTACATATCTGGCATTACTCATCTCATATGTATATACTGTATTCTATACTATTCTACTGTATCTTAGTCACTTAATGTTTACATATCTGGCATTACTCATCTCATATGTATATACTGTATTCTATACTATTCTACTGTATCTTAGTCACTTAATGTTTACATATCTGGCATTACTCATCTCATATGTATATACTGTTTTCTATACTATATCTTAGCCGTTCCGCTCAGACATCGCTCATCCATATGAATATAGTCTTAATTCATTCCTACTTAGATTTGTGTGTATTGGGTTCATGTTGTGTAATTTGTTAGATATTAATTGTTAGATATTACTGCACTTTCGGAGCTAGAAGCACAAGCATTTCGCTACACCCGCAATAACATCTGCTAATCACATGCGTGACCAATAAAATTTGATTTGAACAAGAGAAACTACACACACGCACAACCAAATTTCAAAATTGCACCTTGTGTATTCTACTATTATAACTGTCAACAGTAAATTGAGACTCCGACTGAGTTCCCTGTCCTAGGGGAGCCTTGTCATACATTTAAATGATCAGGCTTGTGCAGGCATGCTGGTAGTTACTACAGCCACGAATAACGTTGTGTTCCATCCAGTTGGTCACATGAAGAGTAAAGGAAACATGATTTTAAAGAATTGACTGATAGGGATGTGAGAGATGAGCGTATAGCCATGTCCATTGTTACAAGCAATCAGTTCATAGTTAAAATGTTCATATTTCGTTAACGACAACTTGGGAGGAAATTGTATGGGCTCCGGAGTTGCGCAGCGGTCTAAGGCACTGCGTCTCAGTGCTAGAGGCATCACTACAGACACCCTGGTTCAAACCCAGACTCTATCACAATTGGCTGTGATTAGGAGTTCCAAGGGCGGTGCACAATTGGCCCAGCGTCGTCTGGTGTAGGCCGTCATTGTAAACAAGAATTTGTTCTTAACTGACTTGCCTGGTTAAATAAAGATAAAATGAAAAACACAGTGGGTAAGCAACTGTTCAGAAGATTCGCAGAAAAACAGCCATTCTGATCTATTATGTACATGCACACCGGAAAAAGATGGTGGAAAATAGAAAAACATGTAAACACGTTACCGAGATTCAGGTCGACATGAGTATTGCACCTTTGCAATAGATTCCGACACTCTCTGAACAAGGCAGCCATGCTTATTTCCCCTTGACCTGGGCGTTTACATGGTCACGTCTATTAAGATTACATCTTTTATCAAATTGACGTCAAAAGTGTTTGCATTTTAGCTAACCCTGATGGACCCTAACCATTTTCCTAACCTTAACCTAATTATCCTAACCTGCTACGTTAATTATCCAAAGCTTCTGCGTAAAATCTCGAACATGCTACGAAAAGTCAATTTTTACAAAAGTTGTATCCCTTCTAGATAAAACCGGTTTACATTGATGACGGCTGACAGCCAGGAAGTAAAGGGGAGTTGGTTTTGATTGAGCGCTATTCGGACCACTCACGAGTCTTAGCTGAGCGCAACAGCCAATGGAAAATCTTGCAAAGGCGGGATATCCTGTGTCTTAATGCCCCTGAACAGGACATTGTAAGATACAGTAATGAACTGGTCTCAAATGCTAACAGCAATATTTCGAGTGCAGCCTCCTCATTTGGTAGAAGATTAGTGAATTAAACGACTAAAACGCAAATCGTTTGTGGTCATTAACATGTTTAAACATAATATTTTCAGATAAGATGAACCTTCAAAACGTTCTAAACATGCTGCGCAAATGTAATAGTTCCGGCAGTAATATTTTCAATTACCCTAATTGATGTGCAGTAGAGTAATTATATTTAGGCTATCAAATGTACTTTACGTTACAGTGGTTCCCAACCAAGTCAGTCAGTTAAGAACAAATTCTTATTTACAATGACGGCCTAGGTAGTGGGTTAACTGCCTTGTTCAGGGACAGAACGACAGAGTTGTCAACTCAGGGATTCGCGCTAACCGCCGCCACCTAGAACCCCCAGCGACTCACTCCATCATCACTCTGTTGCATACGTTTCGCTCTATTCCCAGTGCAAGATGCAGCAACTGGGCAAATAACCTGACATTTGCCAGAGATAGCTGCTGTATATTCTTTCATTCCTTTATTGGTTTATACTTGCAAATAGATCGTTTTGAGGCATCACATCATTGGAATTTGCTCGTGGTGGAAACGGAATCTCTCTCCTCAGCACCGCCACCATCCCATCCCGGAAGTGACACCATCAGTTTTCACATTTCAGGAAAAGCATCAGCATCTTCAATGCTTTGACAACGGGGTTTGAAGCTATTTCCACAACCGCGTTTGGACTGACACATTTGGCTTTCAAAACACAATTTGTCGCAGTTTGGATTCGTAAGACAGGTAATGAATCGAATCAAGCGGAAAAAATAGCTGTGATTGTCATATTGCTAGGGGATTTGGCCTGCTAGCAAGACGTATAGCTATAGCTAACACTGAGATTATTGCTAGCTAGCTAGCTAGCTAACAAGATAAGCTAGTTTGTTGTCAGATCCGTTAGCCAACGTGACGTTAGTTAGCTACAAGGCCCTTGAAGGTTAATGCGGAGATATCTTAATCGATCCAGTTGTCAATGAACATAATAGTTACGTTAGGGCAACGTTATATATGCGAACAGTATAGCTATCTAGCTAATCATCTTAAATGTGTTTGTGTAAGATGCAGGCTCTTGGAAAATGTCAAGGGAATATTAGCTCGCTACCTAGCCTTAGTTAACCACTCCCCGTTCGCCTGTGGTAAACTGTGCTGGCTGTGTTGTTAAATTTGGTCGTCCTTGTTTGTGCGATCACTCGCTTCAGCTTTTGGAAGCCTATATTGTGGTTTTTAGTTGACATGATCTCATGCAGTCTGTTTGCCATCATGTCGTTATTTTAACATTTTTAGGCAGGCTTGGAATTCTTCCATGTTACATTTCAGTTCACTAGCCTTTATTTACATTTGATTGGAAATGGGTAAAATGTCAATTTAATGTGTGTGTGTGTGTGAGAGAGGGGGGGGGGAGAAAATATGCATGCCGAACCAGAAATGTTTTCATATCCCTTCCCTATATTCTTTTCCCAAATTCTCTCTATTACTAATTTTCCCTGCAGTTCGGACAAATGAAGTGACAAACAGGATATGATGTCATCGTTCCAGGTGGTGGGCTCTTTGCCCAGCAGTGTCATCGGCGTCATGGAAACATCAAACTTTGCCCATGTCATCTTCCAGAACGTTGGGAAGAGCTTCCTGCCCCAGGAGGCACTGGAGTGTTGCTACACCCTCACCTCCTACATCACCCCCAACCCCAAAGACTGGGTGGGAATATTTAAGGTAACACAAACACACACATTCTACATCACTCCCCACTCCAAAGACTGGTGGGCATCTTTAAGGTACACCCTACCCTACTTACAACCCACCCCCACCGACCGGTGGGCATCTTTAAGCTACACCCCACCCAAAGACTGGGTGAGCGACACTAGATCTCACTTAGCCCTGCATCAGTACTTCTCACACTGTATGGTGCATTGAATCATCAGAGGCTATGCAGTCATCATATGCAGTGATCACAGGTCCTAAATTTAGCCTCGTCGTGTCTCCAACTAGAAGATAGGCCGTTGGGCCTCGTCGTGTCTCCCAACTAGAAGATAGGCCGTTGGGCCTCGTCGTGTCTCCCAACTAGAAGATAGGCCGTTGGGCCTCGTCGTGTCTCCCAACTAGAAGATAGGCCGTTGGGCCTCGTCGTGTCTCCCAACTAGAAGATAGGCCGTTGGGCCTCGTCGTGTCTCCCAACTAGAAGATAGGCCGTTGGGCCTCGTCGTGTCTCCCAACTAGAAGATAGGCCGTTGGGCCTCGTCGTGTCTTCCAACTAGAAGATAGGCCGTTGGGCCTCGTCGTGTCTCCCAACTAGAAGATAGGCCGTTTGGCCTCGTCGTGTCTCCCAACTAGAAGATAGGCCGTTGGGCCTCGTCGTGTCTCCCAACTAGAAGATAGGCCGTTGGGCCTCGTCGTGTCTCCCAACTAGAAGATAGGCCGTTGGGCCTCGTCGTGTCTCCCAACTAGAAGATAGGCCGTTGGGCCTCGTCGTGTCTCCCAACTAGAAGATACGACGAGGCCCAACGGCCTGTCTCCCAACTAGAAGATTGGCCGTTTTTGTTTTACTCTCTTTCATCAACCTGATTCTCTTCTCTATTTCAGTGTTTTGGTTTTTGCCCTTACGCTACACAGCTGATTCAAATGATCAAAGCTTGATGATGAGTTGGTTATTTTAATCAGCTTTGTAGTGCTAGGGCAAAAACCAAAACGTGCACCCCTTGAGGTCGCGAGTTCCGAGTTTTGGAAATCCTGGCCAATTTCCTTCTACAGAGATGTTTCCAGTAGCTGTGGTGTGGTTATTCAATGTGCAGAGGGAGGTGGGAGGAGGCAGGGAGAACAGATAGACCAGAAAATACCCCCCAGCAAGACCTGTCTCTCTGGTCTAACCAGATCTTTTATTCTCATTGCACCCCCCCCCCCCCCCCCCCCCCCCCACACACACCACACATCCTTATTTCTTTCTCTTTCCATCTCGCACTTTCTCTCTCTTCCACCTCTCCTTCTCTTGTTTCCCCCTCCCTCCCTCTCTCTCCTCTTTCATCGGGGCCATCAAATTTCACACTGAATTAACAGGAAATGTGAACGAGGAAGCTTAATGTCTCGTAAAGACACAAAGCAAACATTTATCATCCTTTAAGAAGTTACTTCAAATCCACCCAGCTCAATTAAAAAGGAATAAAGATGGTGGGTTTATTTGGAAAATGTAGATGGTTAATCTGCACTAATGAAAACTGTTTCATGGTGAAGCATTGGGAGTGTGATAAAGAGCTGTGTATTTCCACTGCTAGAGGTGGTAGGCTTTTCCCATGAAAAGCGTGGCATGAAAGAGTGAAACTCAGCCACAGGAGAAATTATTTAAAAAAATGTCAGTTTTTCAACCCAACACTCCTCCCTCCCATTTCACCCTTCTCACACTTTTATCTTCTAATGCTTTTCTCTTGTGCCATGACACTACCCCTCCCCCCTCCTCCTCGGCTCTCACTGTGTGTGGTGTGTGTGTGTGTGTGTGTGTGTGTGTGTGTGTGTGTGTGTGTGTGTGTGTGTGTGTGTGTGTGTGTGTGTGTGTGTGTGTGTGTGTGTGTGTGTGTGTGTGTGTGTGTGTGTGTGTGTGTGTGTGTGTGTGTGTGTGTGTGTGTGTGTGTGCGTGTGTGTGTGTGCGTGATTGCACCACTGAGAGCGCTCCAGACACATACATCTAGCACAGCTGCTTGGGCACTAACTCACATTACCCTTGACACACACACAGACACCCTGAGGCTCTCTGACGCAAAATATGTAGGTTAGGTACAGGCTCCCCCTACTGGCTGTATACTGTCATTGATACTGTCTTCTAAAACCTGGGATTGGCATCACAAGGCCATGATGATACCATAATATTCCTACACTTATCACACTTATCCATATATCAAACAAAGTAAGATTGGAATGAGATTTCAGTTTTAAGACATTTTTTTCTAATGCAATTATATGCTTAAATTGACTTGTATCAACTCTTAAGATTTTTAACACACACCTCTGGAAAAGCCCCTGATTCAGGAGGTAGTGGAGTTGTGGCATGTAGCTGGGAGAAACCCGTGCCGTAAGAGTGTAATTAACATGTCATCGGACCGTGTGCATACCCCTCTAATTCGTGATGGATGGCAGCTTCGTCTGTGATTATTTTATAACATCACTCCTGAGTCTGAACACTCCAAACCAAACTCCAGTCACCTGCAAGCCTCCACTATACAATTAGCAAATAATTTATGTGTTTAAACCTCCCCATAGACCAGCGTTTCGCAAACTCGATCCTCTGGACCCCAAAGGGTGCATGTTTAGTTTTTTCCCTAACACCAAAGCTTGATGTTTAGTTGATTATTTGAATCAGCTGTGTAGTGCAAGGGGAAAAACCAAAACGTGCACCCCTTGGGGTTGCGAGTACCGAGTTTTGGAAATCCTGGCCTATTTCCTTCTACAGAGATGTTTCCAGTAGCTGTGGTGTGGTTATTCAATGTGCAGAGGGAGGTGGGAGGAGGCAGGGAGAACAGATAGGTGTTGCTTGGGGGTATTTTCTGGTCCCGAGGACCGAGTTTGGGAAACCCTGACTTAGACTAACACACACACACACACACACACACACACACAGACACACAGAGACACACAGACACTTGGGTATAAATAATGTTCTCACCTGAAAAGAGTTAGAAATGTATTATTATCACATGGAATTTCACCTGCATTCTGAGTAGGCCCTACATGCATTATTCTACTTTATAATATCACACCAATTACTGTCAACATACTAAAAACATTATCACCCTCGCACAGAACATTGTCATCAAAGTAATTTGTTGTCATGTCAAACACAGTATTCAAAAGTGCCCACTATTATATTCTAACTACAGAATTAGAATAATAGTTATATTTCCAGGATTCCAACAGTTCATCCAAGTGTTTTGCTCTAAATCACAAGTCAAACTGCAACATTTGGTAAAAAAATAAGGCCTAGATTGTTTGCCCATATCGTGGACCCTACATGGGAGTGTGGATGTTGTCATCAAGGTAGGGCTGGGCGACTATGGCCCATATCGTGGGCCCTACATGGGAGTGTGGATGTTGTCATCAAGGTAGGGCTGGGCGACTATGGCCCATATCGTGGGCCCTACATGGGAGTGTGGATGTTGTCATCAAGGTAGGGCTGGGCGACTATGGCCCATATCGTGGGCCCTACATGGGAGTGTGGATGTTGTCATCAAGGTAGGGCTGGGCGACTATGGCCCATATCGTGGGCCCTACATGGGAGTGTGGATGTTGTCATCAAGGTAGGGCTGGGCGACTATGGCCCATATCGTGGGCCCTACATGGGAGTGTGGATGTTGTCATCAAGGTAGGGCTGGGCGACTATGGCCCATATCGTGGGCCCTACATGGGAGTGTGGATGTTGTCATCGAGGTAGGGCTGGGCGACTATGGCCCATATCGTGGGCCCTACATGGGAGTGTGGATGTTGTCATCAAGGTAGGGCTGGGCGACTATGGCCCATATCGTGGGCCCTACATGGGAGTGTGGATGTTGTCATCAAGGTAGGGCTGGGCGACTATGGCCCATATCGTGGGCCCTACATGGGAGTGTGGATGTTGTCATCAAGGTAGGGCTGGGCGACTATGGCCCATATCGTGGGCCCTACATGGGAGTGTGGATGTTGTCATCAAGGTAGGGCTGGGCGACTATGGCCCATATCGTGGGCCCTACATGGGAGTGTGGATGTTGTCATCAAGGTAGGGCTGGGCGACTATGGCCCATATCGTGGGCCCTACATGGGAGTGTGGATGTTGTCATCGAGGTAGGGCTGGGCGACTATGGCCCATATCGTGGGCCCTACATGGGAGTGTGGATGTTGTCATCAAGGTAGGGCTGGGCGACTATGGCCCATATCGTGGGCCCTACATGGGAGTGTGGATGTTGTCATCAAGGTAGGGCTGGGCGACTATGGCCCATATCGTGGGCCCTACATGGGAGTGTGGATGTTGTCATCGAGGTAGGGCTGGGCGACTATGGCCCATATCGTGGGCCCTACATGGGAGTGTGGATGTTGTCATCAAGGTAGGGCTGGGCGACTATGGCCCATATCGTGGGCCCTACATGGGAGTGTGGATGTTGTCATCAAGGTAGGGCTGGGCGACTATGGCCCATATCGTGGGCCCTACATGGGAGTGTGGATGTTGTCATCAAGGTAGGGCTGGGCGACTATGGCCCATATCGTGGGCCCTACATGGGAGTGTGGATGTTGTCATCAAGGTAGGGCTGGGCGACTATGGCCCATATCGTGGGCCCTACATGGGAGTGTGGATGTTGTCATCAAGGTAGGGCTGGGCGACTATGGCCCATATCATATCACAGTATTGTCTTTGTTGACGGTATTTGTTGGTGTTTTTTGTTTGTGAATAATAAGAGTTGGAGATGTTCTTTATGAGTAGTGTGACCCAGGGTAGCAACACATACATTCTAATGTATTTCAATGGGGCTTTCTCCATTCAGATTGTTTTATACTGTTCAATTCAACCCCTCAAAAATCAGCATTTTCATACATTTCTGCACTTCCTGTACTCATTTGAGAGAATTTCCACACTCCCATGGTATGGGCAAACAATCTAGGCCTTATTTTTTTACCAAATGTTGCAGTTGCAGTTTGACTTGTGATTTAGAGCAAAACACTTGGATGAACTGTTGGAATCCTGGAAATATAACTATTATTCTAATTCTGTAGTTAGAATATAATAGTGGGCACTTTTGAATACTGTGTTTGACATGACAACAAATTAAAATGCCAGGGAGGAGTTATTGTGACAGGATAGGAACCAAAGTGTTTCCTGGTATTATCAGGCTGTATAGCTTGTTATGTTTGCTCTGACTCAGTTCATCTATTAGCTAGCTAGCAATTAGCCTTAGATTTAGGCCCAACTTGCTAAGAAAAAACAAACTGCTGATGTTAGAAACACAAACTAATAGTGTAATTATAGAACGCTAGTGGATTTATATTAAGAAGCAAATTGAAAACAGCATCGTTGTCATCAACATTGTTGCATGTGCTGCATTGACCATGCTGACTTAACGAAAGTGTCTCGTGGTCGAGCAACAACAAAATGTGCTCCTTGAGTGACAGGGGGCGGGGCTAGGTCTTTGTGGAAAGAGGCATGGAAAGAGAGAGAGATGACTCAAGTAGCGAAGTAAAGTATAAAAATGGACATTACACACAGTGTATCCAATTTTAACAAACCAAACATTCAAATACTGTTATAGAAGGTAGAGTAAAAACCCAAACCAGTCCGTGCATCAATTCTGGTGTTTCGTAAAATACGGTTTACTTCCCAGCGCTACATCAAGATAATACTGGCCTGGGGTTTAGTTCCATAGGATGACTCATGTTGTTGAGTAAATTATGGTCTGTTTCACTAACTCTCAGCCAAGGCCGTACCCATGGAGATCTGGTCATGGGAATACCCACTCACCTGAGTTTGAACACAACACTAATTTAGAATATTTAGGAGAATATGACTATTTCATAATCTTGTTAGGTTTTGTGTGTGAGAGCGAGAGGACGCAGAGAGAGCTGGAGAAAAGGAGGGAGAGTGACTGTGTATGACAGTTTTACAGTGTAGGGTTAGTTATGATCTGTCGTCTCTTCATCAGCCGTCACTTAACAACACGACATTCATATGATTACATCTCTCTCCCACCATTTAGAAGTATGTGTAAAATTAGAACCTCTTTCTCTTCTGCGTCGTCTTCCGTTTAAACTAGGCTCTGCTGCTCCCCTCTGTCAGCCCTTACACACACACACACACACACACACCTCCTCCCAGCCTCTCCAATGAGAGAGGAGAGAACTGGCAAGGAGTGAGGCAGGGTTTGTGGTTTCAAATAAATGTTTCCATCCCTGTAATTGTATGTGGTACATTATTTTGGTAATGTACCATTTTGGTCATTATTTTGGCTGTTACATGAGAAAGAGAAAAAGACTGGTGTGCATAATGTAAAACAAACCCATCTTCAACTTTGGCTTTCTATCACAACTCAGCTGTGAAATACAATACCGGTGAAGGGTTTTTCTATATTTTGTCTATTTTCTACAAATTAGAATAATAGTGAAGACATCAAAACTATGAAATAACACATATGGAATCGTGTAGTAACCAAAAAAGTGTGAAACAAATAACCACCCTTTGCCTTGATGACAGCTTTGCACATTCTTGGCATTCTCTCAACCAGCTTCATGAGGTAGTCACCTGGAATGCATTTCAATTAACAGGTGTGCCTTAAAAGTTAATTTGTGGAATATCTTTCCTTAATGCGTTTGAGCCAATCAGTTGTGTTGTGACAAGGTAGGGGTGTACAGAAGATGGGGCTATCTGGTAAAATACCAAGTCCATATTATGGCAAGAACAGCTCAAATAAGTGAAGAAAAATAGCAGTCCATCATTACTTTAAGACATGAAGGTCAGTCAATATGGAAAATGTCACGAACTTTTAAAGTTTCTTCAAGTGCAGTCGCAAAAACCATCAAGCGCTATGATGAAACTGGCTCTCATGAGGACCGCCACAGGAATGGAAGACCCAGAATTACCTCTGCTGCAGAGGATAAGTTCATTAGTTACCAGCCTCAGAAATGGCAGCCCAGATAAATGCTTCATAGTGTTCAAGTAACAGACACATCTCAACATCAACTGTTTAGCGGAGACTGTGAATCAGGCCTTCATGGTCGAATTGCTGCAAAGAAACCACTACTAAAGGACGCCAATAATCAAATCAAATGTATATTGCCCTTCTTACATCAGCTGATATCTCAAAGTGCTGTACAGAAACCCAGCCTAAAACTCCAAACAGCAAGCAATGCAGATGTAGAATCACGGTGGCAAGGAAAAACTCCCTAGAAAGGACAAAACCTAGGAAGAAACCTAGAGAGGAACCAGGCTATGAGGGGTGACCAGTCCTCTTCTGGCTGTGCCGGGTGGAGATTATAACAGAACATGGCCAAGATGTTAAAATGTTCATAAATGACCAGCATGGTCAAATAATAATAATCATAGTAGTTGTCGAGGGTGCAACAGGTCAGTAACACGAGTGTCAGTTGGCTTTTTCATAGCCGAAAGAAAGAAAGAAAGAGTGAATTAGAGAGAGCATATTTAAATTCACACAGGACACCGGAAAAGACAAGAGAAATATTCCAGATGTGACAGACTGACACTGGCCCCCCCGACACATAAACTACTGCAGCATAAATACTGGAGGCTGAGACAGGAGGGGTCAGGAGAAACTGTGGCCCCATCCGATGAAACCCCCGGACAGGACCAAACAGGTAGGATATAACCCCACCCACTTTGCCAAAGCACAGCCTCCACACCACTAGAGGGATATCTTCAACCACCAACTTACCATCCCGAGACAAGGCCGAGTATAGCCCACAAAGATCTCCGCCAGACAGGAAGACCACGTCAGTGACTCAACCCACTCAAGTGACGCACCCCTCCCAGGGACGGCATGGAAGAACACCAGTAAGCCAGTGACTCAGCCCCTGTAATAGGGGTAGAGGCAGAGAATCCAAGTGGAGAGAGGGGAACCGGCCAGGCAGAGACAGCAAGGGCGGTTCGTTGCTCCAGCCTTTCCGTTCACATTCACACCCCTGGGCCAGACTACACTTAATCATAGGACCTACTGAAGAGATGTGTCTTCAGTAAAGACTTAAAGGTTGAGACTGAGTCTGTGTCTCTCACATGGGTAGGCAGACTATTCCATAAAAATGGAGCTCTATAGGAGGAAGCCCTGCCTCCAGCTGTTTGCTTAGAAATTCTAGGGACAATTAGGAGGCCCGCGTCTTGTGACCGTAGCGTACATGTAGGTATGTACGGCAGGACCAAATCGGAAAGATAGGTAGGAGCAAGCCCATGTAATGCTTTGTAGGTTAGCAGTAAAACCTTGAAATCAGCCCTTGCCTTAACAGGAAGCAGTAAAACCTTGAAATCAGCCCTTGCCTTAACAGGAAGCCAGTGTAGGGAGGCTAGCACTGGAGTAATATGATCAAATTTCTTGGTTCTAGTCAGGATTCTAGCAGCCGTATTTAGCACTAACTGAAGTTTATTTAGTGCTTTATCCGGGTAGCCGGAAAGTAGAGCATTGCAGTAGTCCAACCTAGAAGTAACAAAGGCATGGATTAATTAAGAAGAGAAGACTTGCTTGGGCCAAGAAACACGAGCAATGGACATTAGACCGGTGGAAATTTGTCCTTTGTTCCAACCGCTGTGTCTTTGTGAGATGCAAAGTAGGTGAGCAGATGATCTCCGCATGTGTGGTTCCCACCATAAAGCATGGAGGAGGAGGTGTGATGGTGTGGGGTTGCTTTGCTGGTCACACTGTCTTATTTATTTTGAATTCAAGGCACATTTAACCAGCATGGCTACCACAGCATTCTGCAGCGAAACGCCATCCCATCTGGTTTGCGCTTAGTGGGACTATCATTTGTTTTTCAACAGAACAATGACCCAACACACCTCCAGGCTGTGTAAGGGCTATTTGACCAAGAAGGAGAGTGATGGAGTGCTGCATCAGATGACCTGGCCTCCACAATCCCCCGACCTCAATCAAATGTATATGGTTTGTGATGAGTCGGACCGCAGAGTGAAGGAAAAACAGCCAACAAGTGCTCAGAATATGTGGGAACTTCTTCAAGACCTTTGTAAAAGCATTCCGGGTGAAGCTGATTGAGAGAATGCCAAGAATGTGTTTTCATGAAGGCAAAGGGTGGCAATTTGAAGACTCTCAAATATAAAATATATTTTGATTTGTTTAACACTTTTTTGGTTACTACATGATTCCATATGTGTTATTTCATAGTTTTGATGTCTTTCACTATTATTCTACAATGTAGAAAATAGTAAAAATAAAGAAAAACCCTTGAATGAGTAGGTGTTGTAAAACTTTTGACCGGTAGTGTACGTTTCACTTTCCAGCTGCTGGGCTGTTCAACTTGTTGATCTTGCTTTGGGCAATACCACTTTTTTGTATTATGATTAACAAGGTACGTAGCAGGTATTTGTGAGAACCTAGTCTTGCTGTGTGTCCTGTGTTGGTGTGAGAACAATATGGCAGTGTGTATGTTTTAGCTGTAGCCTGTCCTCCTGCGTTGGGTCTGTAGGTGGGTTGGAACACAGCGAGGGATTACTACACGTTCCTGTGGTCTCCCATGCCGCAAGACTACCAACCTGGAAGCACCGTACACAGGGCTGTGGTGTTCCAAGGTACACACACACTGTACATTTACACACACACACACACACACACTGTACACTGACACACTTACTTAGGAACGTACACACACACACACTGTACACTGACACACTTACTTATTTACGTACACACACACACACACACCGAGCATGGGAAGCACTGTGGTATACTAAGGTAACCTCATGATTTAACAGTCCCTATATTAAACCAGCTACCTTATTTTATTGATGGAATACAACCGCAACCGTGGTCAGAGACTTGAACACCTCTCTCTCTCGCTCTCTCTCTCTCTCTCTGTAGGGATATTACACACACACACACACACACCATGGAGGGCCGGTGATCTGGTTTTAAAGGAGCTAACATGGTCTCTGTGGTGTGTCAGTGGAACTCTGTGACTTTTGCATGTGTTTATATCACGGACAGTGATCTTTACCTCAAATACAGTGCAGTTGAATTACTGGACTTTTACTATTATTGAATGATGTGTTTACTATGAGTAGAAGATGGAAGATGAGAGATTGTATATACATTAGATTTAGACAGTCCGGATTCACAGTGCCTCTCAGTGCTGATCTATGGTTAATGTTTGCCTTTTTAGATCATAATGCATAAGATGATATGGGCAGGTGGGGACCAGAGCCTAGATCAGCACTTCTTCTAAGGGATGGGCACGGTTATTCGAATATCCGAATGGCCGTTAGTATTCCATTACTTGAGAGAGTACCCTATTTTAACAATGAAAAGGTATTGTCTGAAATGAAATAAAATGATATATGACGTTGCTATATAGCCTATAAGGATAGACCATTAGATTTAACAGTTTAATAAAACAACAGTTTAATGACAGTTTTTACGAGTGTGCACAATTAAAAAAGGACGCTCCATTACCCTTCACACCTGTAGCTTGTTGTTGTCGGTTAAGGCGTTACAGTCAGAGGCTTCATGGGAAAATAAAGATTTTAGTCAGTGCAAAATGGAATTAAAATGACAGAATTCGGTTGGCTAAATGAGAAGGAGCAGGATACAATGATCAACCAACAGGTAGGCTGTTGTTTCATATCAATGGAGCTGTTGTAGACAAGGATGAGGAGCGCAGCAAAATAGACTGTTAGCATTGCTACTTTAGCTAGCTAGCTGGCTAACTTAACTGTCTACTGTATCTAGCTAGCTTCTTTACAACGATTTGATGTAGTCAACAGGCCCTACCAGATGGTATGATAGACAAATTTGTTGCTGCCATAGGTTATCTAACTAACTTGAGTCGGTTTGGCTACTTTCTCTCTCCCCCTCCATGACACACACACAGACTGTCACACACAGGGGCGCAACTTTCAGTGGGGACAAGGGGGACATGTTCCCCCCCACATTCTGAAATTGTATTTTTTCCCCCCCAGTTTTATTATTGGGAATGTGATACA
>NC_138317.1:31025000-31035000 GCF_965601325.2 Salmo salar
GAGAGATTTCCTACTTGGTCATTTTATGAAGTACTAAATCGCTGTAAATAAAATGTACACAGATTATTAATGTGAGATTCTTCATTCAACAAGAGTTTCTCTTATTAAATAGTGTGTGTGTGTGTACTCGTGTTCATTTGTGCAGTACACAAGAACATTTGAATATATTCACCATGGCCCTTTAGTGTAGCACTGATGAAAATACCCTTTAGCTGGACCATGAAAACGTAAGTACATATTTTGCGGCTGCTAATTTTACGACAACATGTTTTATAAGGTCTTTATGCGGTGCTAAAGTTCCTCCCAAACGGCTGCAGTTGAAATCATGCAGTCCTCGACGGAGCCAGCGGGCTCTACCTGAACTACACATGACATCTGGGTGTGACACTGTGCACGTGTTTCATAAAACAACTACAAATGTATATACTGCACCTGTATGTTTGATGGATGTGCTGTGTCTGTCTGTCTGACGCACAAGTGCGTGTGTGTGTGCGTGTTGAGCGATGGAGGGGTGTTTATGTAGGCGTGCTGGCCTGTCAGGTGCAGTGTGTTGTGGGTGATTTAATGTCCTCTACATCTCAGCGTGTTCCAACAGGGGAGATGACTGGCAGGATCAGGTACAAGATACAGGATAGATGGGACTGGTTCTCATGGATGCCTCTTGTTTCAGAACATTGCCATTCGTCATTCGTTATCACACAGCATTTTGATTGACAGGGTCAAACTCAATACAAAGCCAATCATCTGCAGCATTTCCCTCAATTTGACTTGATTGATCAATAAAGGTCATTGATTAGATAGGAACTCCCCTCATCTCATTGTCTGGGTCTTAGTTGAACACAAATGGAGAGGAAAAAACAGAAAACACACAGCCTTCCAGGAATTGAGTTTGACACCTCTGGTCTAACCGGACTGACCGACAGGGCCTGTGATTGGTTAACAGTGTGACTGACAGCTGAAGTTGCCTGTGGTGTGGTTGCAGGAGCTGCTGCGCTCCTCCCAGGGCCTGTCAGAGGAGAGGGAGGAGGTGAGGAGGAGGCTGCAGGAGGCCACAGACCGGGTCAGACAGCTGGAGGAGGACCTACTGGGAGTCACACAGAGAGGACTGCAGAAAGAGACCGACCTGGACTGGTGAGGAGGAACACACATGCCACACACCAGGGTTTCCGTTAGGAAAATGTGGACAGGACATTTGGCCAGCAACATTTTCATTTACCAGACATTTGAGAAATCTGCCGTGCCCATATCCATCGGGTGTGTAACCTGATTAGGGTGTCCACCCACACTGCTCAGAATGACACAAAGCACATTTGGATTATGGTGATTCATATTAACAGAACATGTTGAGCATGCAACAATGTGTGGTCCTTCATACTGAATTCTGATGTGCATTTTGAAGATGCTAGGATAACTCCACATTTACTTTTCCTCAGCCAACAAGATGAGTAACAAACAGCCAAATCACTAGCCTACGCCGATCTACTATCCCCCATAGTAGAAAAGTTTACCTATTCTATTGGTCAGCTTGTTGAGAAACAGACTGGGACAGCTGTGGGAAGAAACAGCCCAAATTCATCCAACCAGGAAGCCTAAACGGCATCATTCTTTTTTTAAATACTTAAAAAGCAACGAAGGCAACAGATCAGAGCGTTTATCTTCAAATAAATGTTGAACTATTATTTCTTCACATTATAAAGCTCAGCAATGCGCACAAGGCAGTAGGCTACATGCAAATGTTCTTTCCATAATGCAATCAGCGGGAAAACACCTTTGTCAGAAGGGCAGCGCACATGGGAGTGGTGGAGATCTAATAGGCTGATTTGAAGCAAGGTAAGACATGCCTCATAATACATGTTAAAACGTTCAGCTTTCAAACAATTAACTATGTGTTTTCAAAACACGTACTGCCTCCAGCTCATCGCAAAGTGGTGTGTAACACACTGATGAAGCCTGCCATCTGTTGCAGTTTAAGATGCTGCTGCTACAGATTCTTCAGCTCCAAGGCTCTGTGTGCTGTAGGGGTGTGATGAATAAGATGCATAACGAATATACCCTAGCCTACGCACGCTGCAATTTAATTGCACACAGTTATGCAAATGATCCAATAGACAGATAAGCATGACCAGTCAAATGTATTTACATCGACTAGTATTTCCACCATTTAAATAGGCTAAAAATCATTATTTCGCAATCTATTTTTTTTCTTCTCCCGGCCTGGCACCAATTTTAATTATCAGCTTTTTTCATTTTTTATAGGCCAAGAGCCGGTTATTACTGCCTGGTGGAAACCCTGCCCCACCCACACCCACACAGACACAAACAAACACACAGAGAGAGAGAGACACAGTGACTGACTGACTGACTGGAGTCACACAGAAAGGACTAGAAGGAAACTAACTGGACTGTTGATGAGAAACACCATAGATACAGTACTATACTCAAATGACATACAGTACAGAAAACTAGAGGGAACATTATTGGTATTAATGTAGTTGTTGTTGTCGTCCAGTCTGAGAGACAGGTTAAAGAAGCTGACAGCAGATAGAGACACTCTGGAGACCCAACTGAAGAATGAGAAGGACGAGAGGGACCTTTACAAGGTGAAATGATACACTCTGTGTGTGCACATGTATGTACAGTTGAAGTGGGAAGTTTACATACACCTTAGCCAAATACATTTAAACTCAGTTTTTCACAACTCCTGACATTTAATCCTAGTAAAAATTCCCTGTCTTAGGTCAGTTAGGATCACCACTTTATTTTAATAATGTGAAATGTCAGAATAATAGTAGAGAGAATTATTTATTTCAGCTTTTATTTCTTTCATCACATTCCCAGTGGGTCAGAAGTTTACATACACTCAATTAGTATTTGGTAGCATTGCCTTTAAATTGTTTAACTTGGGTCAAATATTTCGGATAGCCTTCCACACGCTTCCCACAATAAGTTGGGTGAATTTTGGCCCATTCCTCCTGACAGAGCTGGTGTAACTGAGTCAGGTTTGTAGGCCTCCTTGCTAGTACACACTTTTTCAGTTCTGCCCACAAATGTTCCAAAGGCTTGAGGTCAGGGTTTTGTGATGGCCACTCCAATACCTTGACTTCGTTGTCCTTAAGCCATTTTGCCACAACTTTGGAAGTATGCTTGGGGTCATTGTCCATTTGAAAGACCCATTTGCGACCAAGCTTTAACTTCCTGACTGATGTCTTGAGATGTTGCTACAATATATCCACATAATTTTCCTCCCTCAAGATGCCATCTATTTTGTGAAGTGCACCAATCCCTCCTGCAGCAAAGCAGCCCCACAACATGATGCTGCCACCCCCGTGCTTCATGGTTGGGATGGTGTTCTTCGGCTTGCAAGCTTCCCCCTTTTTCCTCCAAACTTAACGATGGTCATTATGGCCTAACAGTTCTATTTTTGTTTCATCAGACCTGAGGACATTTCTCCAAAAAGTACGATCTTTGTCCCCATGTGCAGTTGCAAACCGTAGTCTGGCTTTTTTATGGTGGTTTTGGAGCAGTGGCTTCTTCCTTGCTGAGCGGTCTTTCAGGTTATGTCAATATAGGACTCGTTTTAATGTGGATATAGATACTTTTATACCTGTTTCCTCCAGCGTCTTCACAAGGTCCTTTGCTGTTGTTCTGGGATTGATTTGCACTTTTCGCACAAAAGTACGTTAATCTCTAGGAGACAGAACACGTCTCCTTCCTGAGCGGTATGACGGCTGCGTGGTCCCATGGTGTTTATACTTGCGTACTATTGTTTGTACAGATGAACGTGGTACCTTCAGGCATTTGGAAGTTGCTCCCAAGGATGAACCAGACTTGTGGAGGTCTACAATTATTTTTCTGAGGTCTTGGCTAATTTATTTGGATTTTCCCATGATGTCAAGCAAAGAGGCACTGATTTTGAAGGCAGGCCTTGGAATACATCCACAGGTACACCTACAATTGACTCAAATGATGTCAATTAGCCTATCAGAAGCTTCTAAAGCCATGACATAATTTTCTGGAATTTTCCAAGCTGTTTAAAGGCACAGTCAACTTAGTGTATGTAAACTTCTTACCCACTGGAATTGTGATACAGTGAATTATAAGTGAAATAATCTGTCTGTAAACAATTGTTGGAAAAATGACTTGTGTCATGTACAAAGTAGATGTCCAAAACTCTAGTTTGTTAACAAGAAATTTGTGGAGTGTTTGAAAAACTAGTTTTAATGACTCCAACCTAAGTGTATGTAAACTTCCGACTTCAACTGTATGCCTGTGTGTCTGTGTGTTCATAATCGTCTTTCTTAGTCAGTGTGTCTATAATGGTCTCTGTGTGTGTGTGTGTGTAGGTCCACCTGCGTAGCACGGAGCTAGAGAACACTAAGCTGAGTGCAGAGCTGCAGATGCTGAAGGCTGTGGAGCTCAACAGAGAGGTGACCATCGCTCAGTTCCAGGAAGAACTGGACAGGCTCCGAGCCTGTGTCACTCAGAAGGACCGTCTGGAGAAAGAGCTGCACACACACGCTGTCGACAAGGTGAGGAGGGAGGGAGGGAGGGGTAGGGGTGTGTTCATATGGGTCTTTCTATAAATTAGGGTATCAGTGAGCATTTGTTGTAATGGACATCTGTTTGGAGCTGTTACAAAGTCATGAATACATTAAGATATAAAGGGGGAACATAGATACAGTCAATATAATTCATGAGTCGTATCAAAACCTTTTTTGGGGGGTTGGGGGAGATCTCGGAAGTGTACTGTAACGTCGTAACATTTTCTATCTTCCTATGTTATGGTGTGAGAACAGTACTTCTCTCATACCAGGATAATACACAGTATTACCGGCTTAGTACACAAGAGGGTGCCCTGAAAGGCAAAAAATGCCCATTGGGCGTCTATTACCAGAATGCTTGTCTGAAGGAAGAACAGTACTTGCTCTGGAGCAGCATGTGTTGGCTGCACACTGTGTCTGAGTGGAGTGGAGTTGCTAGGGAAACAGACCTGCCTGCTCTGCTTGGTGGAGAAGACTGGCTGAGAACGGAAAGTAGGGGAAAAAGCAAGAAAATCAAGATGGTGGCAGCTGTACAAAGGGCTTTGACTTCTCAAACACGGCAGCAAGCTAACACAATATGATGCCCCGTCACCTTATTAATTCAGCCACTAGCAAATCAAACTTAAGGGTTGCGTTAACGCAGAATTCTGCATTTTTCTCACAGGAAAAACATTTAAAATGCATAACAAATATCTTGCTGCGTTCTGTAAACGCAGATGTAAAATGCTTCTTATTGTAGTTTCTGCTTGGCATCAGAGTAATTTTGTGCTTCAGTTGCACTTCTCCACTCGGGTGAGAATTCACCAACGGTCATTCTGTCAGTTAGAGCTTTATGACTGATGTGGAGTTACTTTTCCCCAGTAATTTTCTATGTGTAGCTACTTTTCTCTAGTACTTTTCTATGTGTAGTTACTTTTCTCCAGTACTCTTCTATGTGTAGCTACTTTTCTCCAGTACTTTTCTATGTGTAGTTACTTTTCTCCAGTACTCTTCTATGTGTAGCTACTTTTCTCCAGTACTTTTCTATGTGTAGTTACTTTTCTCCAGTACTCTTCTATGTGTAGTTACTTTTCTCCAGTACTCTTCTATGTGTAGTTACTTTTCTCCAGTACTCTTCTATGTGTAGCTACTTTTCTCCAGTACTTTTCTATGTGTAGTTACTTTTCTCCAGTACTTTTCTATGTGTAGTTACTTTTCTCTAGTACTATACTAGATTAACTTTGTGTTGCCAGCATGCTTTTCTCCGGTAAAATGCAAGATTAACTTTAAGCTAAACATTAGGAAATGTAGATGGATGCATTCTTTCTATGATAAACATTAGAAACATGATGGCCATTCATCATTTTTGCAAAAAATGGTGAGATAATTTACTTGTGTGGCTGCCAGCCAAGTAGCATTGCATCTGATGAAAATGAATCTATTTTCTGCTGAATGTGTTGTGTTGCACTACAGTATTTTCTATGAAGGTTAACTATAGTTGAGCGTCGCTGATCAATCTATTGAAGCAAAAAACACTGTTGGCTTTTCAATGTGAAGTGTGAGCCCTGACAATACACAGCTGGACTCACCTGCTCCCGCTTTCTCTCGTTGTGCTCTTTACAAACAAACACACATCTGACTCAACTGTTCTGGGGAACTATGGTGAGCTTCATAAGGTCAAATAATGTGACAGGTGAAAGGAAGAACCTGATCTGCTTCATCAAGTTGATTGCAGGTATTTACTTAAAGTAGCTACACTTATTAAAATGTATTGAAAAACTTCAAAGAAATATTTTCAACAGTTTTTCAAAACTAGCCGGTGGCTATTTCCAAATACCCCGGTACACAGTATATATGCACATATATCCAAAATAATGTATGTGATTCCAAAATCCAATGCTTCAAACAGAAAGAGGAACTTTCATATGATTAATAAAACAAAATCGCTACTGTCATTAACAGGGTTCTTCAATAATTATGCATAATAGTTTGATATACGCTTGATGTCTAGCTGTTTAGTTACGTGGGGAAATTATTGCAAAGCAACAGCGGATTGAGGAAAGGACTTTCTGAATGACAGTCAAGTCATAAAGAGATTTTCTCTTACAGCAGTCAAGATAATTAGCCTACTTCGTGGACAACATTAAATCAAGATTCCTGAGGTAAGATTACGGTCCGTGTACGTTTTGATTGCTCCGTTTTAACTCGGGGGGGGAGACTATCGGGAATGTGAAAACGGCCTGTATATTCGTTTTTGAATAGAAATTTTCAAAAATGACTTGATATTGCGAAGTTAAAATGTGGGTGGGGCTAAATGTGGAATGCCTGGTCAAGTGCTCAGCCAACACTTCCTGTCCTTTCAAAGTAGGTCACACTTCCATGAATTAATAGCTGCCCATACCGGGCCACAGTGCCAAGATAAGATAACATTTCTCAATTTCTGCATAATAATTAGTGTGTATTTACTTATTAATGAACTGCTGTTACTGTAAATGGTTAGCTGACTGATATGGCCTAGCTAATCATTGGTAATCTTATTAAATGGTGATATCCAGCCTAAACAACAGTATCTATTGCTAGACTAGAGATATGCCCTAGCTATAGTTAGTCAGTGGTTGCACATCTAACTAGCTGGAATGAAGCACAGGTGTAAATATATCATTTCAGTGTTTCCAGCAGGTCTCCAGCTACCAAGGCCTGTCTGATCAGCCTGATAGGGTGCTGTGGGTCTCCAGCTACCCAGGCCCCTATCCACATCAACGGGACATCAGTGGAGAAGGTGGAAAGTTTTAACTTCCTCGGTGACCATATCACCGACAAACTGAAATGGTTCAGCCTTTTCAACCTCAGGAGGCTGAAAGAAATGTGGCTTGTCACCGAAAACCCTCACTAACTTTTACAGGTGCACAATTGAGAGCATCCTGTCGGGCTGCATCACCGCCTGGTACGGCAACTACACCGCCTTCAACCACAGGGCTCTCCAGAGGGTGGTGCGGTCTGCACAACGCATCACCGGGGGCAAACTACCTGCCCTCCAGGACACCTACAACACCCGATGTCACAGGAAGGCAAAAAAGATAATCAAGGACAATAATCACCCGACCCACAGCCTGTTCACCCCGATATCATCCAGAAGGCGAGGTCAGTACAGGTGCATCAAAGCTGGGACAGAGATAGAAGCTGTTTTTCAATCTCAAGGCCATCAAACTGTTAAACAGCCATCACTAACACAGAGAGGCGACTGTCTACCTACAGACTTGATATCGTTGGCCACTTTAATAAATCGAACACGAGTCACTTTAATAATGCCACTTTAATAATGTTTACATATCTCGCATTACTCATCTCATATGTATATACTGTATCTTACACTATCTATTGGGGCGGCAGGTAGCCTAGTAGTTAGAGCGTTGGGCCAGTAACCGAAAGGTTACTAGATCGAATCCCTGAGCTGACAAGGTAAAAATCTGTCGTTCTGCCCCTGAACAAGACAGTTAACCCACTGTTCCTAGGATGTCATTGTAAATAAGAATTTGTTCTTAACTGACTTGCCTAGTTAAATAAAAATAAAATAAAAATTGCATCTTAGCTGCTCTGTCACTGCTCATCCATATATTTTTATATTTATATATTCTTATCCCATTCCTTTACTAGATTGGGTTTCCCATCTCACCTTCTTATCAATGGGCTTTTGAGAAGGTTGTCAGGAATTTAGGAAATGCAATTGAGATTCTCCCCTTGTTTCCTGCATTCCTCACCTCCCTCTCAAAGTACATTGGGGGAGAGGAGGGAGGTTCCTCCCCTTGGGCTCAAATGTACTTTCAAGGAGTGGAGGAAACAAGGACAGAGGAAGCAAGAATGTGATGTCTAGTTTTCACCACACCACACACACACACACACACACACACACACACGCCATGAAAACTTTACTGATTATAATCATTTCATTATTGGTTATTATTATTATTATTATTATTATTATTGTCAATGATTTTGTTGGCAGAACCCATTGTATTATATTATTGTATTACAATTTTTTCCAACTGCTTACACACTAAATCTTTTCATGTCACACGATTTTTGAAACCTCTCACTCAAAGTGCAAAACTACACACCAAATATCCAAAACAATAAGCTATTTCTCAGCCTTTGACTCAGTTGTCAATTGCATAAAACACTTTTTTCAAAACACTACACACAATTCTCTACCTAAAACACAAAAATCTAACAGGAAGTGACTTGCTTTCCTTTTCCAAACACAACCAATCAAAATGCTACACTTATTCACCAGGTCACACACACAATAGGACAGAGGGCAATTACCAATGTCCCTGGACAGCGTGGGGGTAATATAACTGTGTGCTGCCATCACTCAAAACGGGGTCCTCCATCACAATGCCACACTGGGTCCGTACAACACCGGCCATATGCTCACTTTTCTGGATACAATTTACACAATGCTTGTCCCTGATCCAGATCAGGAGCCTGCTAGATTGTGGTTTTATGGGACAATGTTAGTTTTCACCGGGCTGTTCTGGTCCAAAACTGGTTTGCCACCCATCCACAATTTGTAGTTTTGTACCTACCCCCATATTCACCTTTTCTAAATCCCATAGAGGAATTCTTCTCAGCCTGGCGCTGAAAAGTGTATGATCGCCAACCCTATGCCCGCATGCCGCTTCTCCACGCAATGGAGGACGCATGTGGGGACATAGAGGTTGCCTCTGTCCAAGGTTGGATACGCCATGCTAGAAGATACTTCCCTCGATGTTTGGCAAGAGAAAACGTATCTTGTGATGTGGACGAAGTATTGTGGCCAGACCCAGCCCGGAGAAGAGATGAAGCGTAGCTTAGCACTGGTGACTGCCCCCCCCCCCCCACCACCAATTCCTGGACTGCCCCCCCCCCTGGGACCCCACACACACAATTGTGTTCTTTACTGTATTCTAAAGAATATACTTTTGGTTTACATATGTTTATGGTTTTGTTGTATGCTACTGTATACAACAGTAATGTTTGGCCTAATAAATATTTTCTGTTTCTACATTGCATTGGTGTTTACAGTGTACTTGTTACCCCTCTCAGCAGATTACTTTCACTGTAGAACATTGTATTGAAATGTAGATATAAGCCTATGAAAGACCAAAGAGCTTTAGATTTAGAACAACAGTGTTTACACGGTATATCCAAAAATGTACTATTATGAAAGCAGTGTTTGCCATTTGATGCAAATGACATGTGTTTATGGCATTTTGAATGCAGTGTTACATTTTGAAGGAGATGTGAGGCATTTTGCATTTTGTGTGTGCAGTTTTGGGAATTGTGTGTAGAGTTTTGAAAAAAGGAGACAGTTTTGAAAACGTGTGTAAGCAGTTGGAAAAAACTGTAAATGATCATATAAACTATTACAAAATCTAGAAATGCTGTTTATCTTTTGCTGTTTAGCATGGCTATAAATGATAGAGAAGTCAACAGACATG